>NW_007577752.1:1232244-1484154 GCF_000690725.1 Stegastes partitus | reverse complement strand
CAGCCCCAGCCTCAGCTAAACAATGTATTTTGACACTAAGGGTGTAGTTTCATTGATCTTTCTATATAAAGATTAAACATGCTAGTCAGTTAGTATTCTACGACTAAACAGAATCGTCACAATTTCATCCCCTAGTTATTATAACCCCATCATTTTGTTAACATTTAGCAAAACATCCCATTTATCTGATGAAGCCTAAACATTCAGGATTGCATGTCTGACAAGCAAAGTGGAGTTTTCCAGTTAATTTTATTGATTGATTTATTAAGCATTTTGCTTTTATTTGATGGTTAAGAATCAAACAAATATCTTGTAGCAGAATTCCCAGAGCTTAAATGACCACCAGCTGTTATTGATCATAGCTTGTCCCCCTTCATCATTTTGAAACATCACAAATACAAATACAAAGATTTAGACTTAACATCAAAACATAGACTAAGAAAGTAAAAAGTCTGGAATTTGGAAACAGGAACAGAGTTCCCTGTAAGTGGTGACTGTCTGTGTGTGTTTCTGTCTGCAGGTCTGGCCTGGCTGGTGATTCCTAGAACGTGGGCACATTTTTCTCTGAGCGGGCTGGACTTCCAGAGCTGGAGGCTATTTGTGGTGCTTTGCTCAGTTCCCAGCATCACCTCGGCCATCCTCTTCAAGCTGCTCATGCCTGAAAGCCCTAAGTTCCTCATGGAGGTACTAAAAGCTCAGAATAGTAGCTTGTTTCATCAGGATGCTTTTCTGTCTCAACCATCTTTGAGATTTTTGTTGTTCCTTGTCTTTGCCAGGCTGGCCGGGAGAAAGATGCCATCCGTGTCTTCAGAGTGATGTTTAAGCTGAACATGAGGGGAACAAGAAAGTGTTTCGCGGTACGAAAAAAATGCTTTTTCAATACACATATATGTAAGATTTTTTAGCATTGTTTGATGCACAAATGTAATTAATGGTGAAAATGATAAAAAGACACAACAACAAAGATGCAAGTTACAAATCGTTTAATGTAATAGAAACCAAGAAACACAAAGCAGCCAAAGACACAACCAACAGACAAAGATTAAAATGTAGAGAGATCTGGGTGTAAATTGTATGTGGTTTTCTCCAACTCCTATGAACATTTACTTTCCTGATTCTGCTGTCTAATAATGTACTATAAATGACTGTCATCTTGAACTCTTTTAAAGAAATTTGGTCTGCATACAAGATCTAAGCAAAGAGGGCAACTGGAGGAGAACAGAATTTGTGGTTCACGTCGACAACGTCTTGCAAGTTTTTTAGAAAAGGTAATTTTTTTTTTTTTTTTTTTTTTTAATTCTGCTGTATGCAGCTTCTTGGTGCTCTGACACATCTTGACTCTGGATTTAATATTCTGACTCTGTTGTTCTTTTCTGTGAAATCTCTGAAAACAGTCAAATTATAATGACATTTGTAGTTTCACATTAACAAATAATCTTGTTTTGTTGCAACAACACTCCAAAATAACAAAGATTACTCACTTTCCTTTTCATATAAAAAAGAGAAAAGCAGCAAATCCTGATATATGACAGTATGGAACCAGCATATGCATTGTGGCATTTTTGCTTGAAAAATGACCAGAAATGATTGTTATTTATTTTCTGTGGATTAAGTAACTATGAGGTATGTCAGAAAAGTTTCAGGACTGGTGTCACAAAAGATGTATTTCAAATCCAAACAAGGTTTCCCCTTCAAAGTAATCTCCCTGGAGTCTAACACACTGTCTCAGCCTTCTCTGCCACGCCACCATGCACTTCTGGAAGGATTCTTCCAGGATCCTCCACAGCTCTGTCGTCACAGCCATCTTGATGTCGTCCACGTCTTTAAAACGGGTCCCCTTGATGACCCCCTTGAGGTTGAAGAAGAGGAAGCAAACCCACGGAGCCAGGTGGGGTGAGTAGGGAGGTTGCTCCAGCCCAGCGATGTTCTTCTCAGCCAGGAACTGTTGGATGCTCAGGGCATTGTGAGCAGGCGCGTTGTCATGGTGAAGCAGCCACGACTTGTTCTGCCACAACTCTCACCTCTTCTTGCGCACTAAACAAAGCAAACGCCGCAGGATCTCTTTGTAGACGTGCTGGTTGATCATCTGAAGGGGAGAACTGGTAGTTTGTAGTTTGGGTTTGAAATCTATCTTTTGTGACGCCAGTCATCTCAAGTCAGTCATTGTGCTTTAGTTGTCTCAAACTAGTCCCAAACCNATAAGTAACTACGAGGTGTGTCAGAAAAGTTTAGGACTGGTGTCACAAAAGATATATTTCAAATCCAAACAAGTTTTCCCCTTCAAAGTAATCTCCCTGGAGTCTAACATACTGTCTCAGCCTTCTCTGCCACGCCACCATGCACTCCTGGAAGGATTCTTCCAGGATCCTCCACAGCTCCATCATCACAGTCATCTTGATGTCGTCCATGTCTTTAAAACGGGTCCCCTTGATGACCCCCTTGAGCTTGAAGAAGAGGAAGCAAACCCACGGAGCCAGGTGGCGTGAGTAGGGAGGTTACTTAGCACGGCGATGTTCTTCTCAGCCAGGAACTGTTGGATGCTCAGGGCATTGTGAGCAGGCACGTTGTCATGGTGAAGCAGCCACGACTTTTCCTGCAACAACTCTCACCTCTTCTTGCGCACTGAATGAAGCAAACGCCACAGGATCTCTTTGTAGACGTGCTGGTTGATCATCTGAAGGGGAAAACTCGTAGTTTGTAGTTTGGGTTTGAAATCTATCTTTTGTGACGCCAGTCATCTCAAGTCAGTCATTGTGCTTTAGTTGTCTCAAACTAGTCCCAAACCACCTGACACACACAAAGACTGGACTTCCACCAGCTTTGTGAGGTAGAAATCATTATTTATTCCTTTTTGTAACAACAATATTCCCTTCACTGTTTGTAATTAATAATGTCCTTTTTGTATGCCAGTGTGAATCTAAATAATTCTTCTTGCTTAATTTGCAGGGCTTGGTGCCCATTAAACAGATGTTCCGCGGCTCGCTTAAAGCCAGGAGCATCGTTCTGCTCATCATTTTCTACTGCATCTCCTTTGGGTGAGAAATCCCATCTGTACATCTGCAGGACTTGCAGACTTAGTAGATCCATTTATCCTGAAACTAAAATTCTCCTCTGTGTTTTCATTGTGCCGCAAGCTGAGACTGTGCCAAACATAAAGAAAATGCTGTTGTGTTTTAGGACTCCCAGTGTGATAAATCTACATCCAGCCGCTCTGCAGCTTTAAATGACAGATAACAGTTGGAAATAATTTATCTTCAGCAACCAGAAATCATGTAATCTAACAGCAGCAGTTAGTGACTCCAGTTCCACTGTATGAACAGAGCGCTGACTCACTGCTCCTTAGAAGACATTTTGTCTTGTGTAGATGTTTTTGTCACAAAGGTGTGATAGGCTAGGCTTTTTTAATTCCATTGAAAAGTGCTGTACTTTATATTCCAAGTCCAAAAAATCTGTTTTTGTGTAGTTACTACGGGCTGTGGATGTGGTTCCCTGAGCTGTTTGACAGAGTCGAGGACGGCGGCTCTCCCTGTGCCAACGTGTCCCACCCTTCTCCTAACAGCAACCAGAGCTGCTACCCTGTCAAGACAGCAGGTGTGTTTCTGAGGTCGCCAAAGATTAATGCACGTTTTATCGCTTCTTTTCTCCCAGTTAGCAAACACAGAGCTGGACATGAATCACACATTTAGAACTGGTCCAGGAAAGGAAATCTGGAGCCTGACAAGGAGGCATTTGATGAGTGAACGGTTAGAGGACCAGTTTTGCAACTCCTCACTGGAAAAAACAAAAAACAAGCAAAACAAAAACAGCTGTCATTGTGCAGCAAACACGTCTACTGTTACTGTCTGTAACTCTTCTGTCCAGAGCACATTATTCCAAAGGACCTCGTCTTTTCCTGTATTGTTCCTGCCAAACTGTAGTTTTGCTCTTATGTTCTTTTCGGACAGGAAAAGTTTGTTTTTTTTCCTGGCACACCTCCAATGCAGGTCAAATTTCTGAAATCTCTTTCTGATAGATGCAGCGCTTTGACATCAGCAGCTCTAAGAGTTACATGAAGGTCCTGTGATAACATTTTGGGTTCTTGGAGACTTGGGGTAGCCAGTCCTGAATAAAATGGGAATGGTTTTAAATCTGCAGCACTAACTTGTTCAAATTAATTTTAAAAAGTCATTCACTTCTACTTCCTCTTTACATGGCTTTATGTGTTTGAGTTTAAATCGATTTTTTTCCCCTTAATTGTCTAACAATAAGTACCAAATTACATACAGTAGCACCTTCCAGAAGAATTAGACTTGTAATAGAAATCATCTTCTACCCCACTGCATGCTGGGATTGAGTCCAGGCCTCTGTGACCCAGAGCCGGTGGTCAGTACCCATCTTCTTTCTGTCCTCACTCACATGTATGTATCTGCTCCTACCTGACAGTATACATGGAAGGCTTCGTCATCGCTGCCTCGAACCTCCCAGGAAACATCTTCACTATTCTAATGATGGACAGCACTGGAGGGAAGGCGCTGCTTTGTGAGTCTGTTCTTCATAAAATCATAGATTTTATACACGCAAACAACGTTTGTTCTCCAAAATTTGTCTGTAAATCCTCTCTAGTGTTAGATTTAGAAGAGATCATTGGTCTTTTTGTTGCCGTCCTTCACTGCCTCTGTTCTGTACAGCTCAGTAACAGGATGTCACAGTTTTACTGCCTTTTCATTCAAACATGTTGCAGCTGAGTGAACACTCTCTGCTCAGTGAATCAATGCTTCAATGCCACGCTTAAGAACTACACTGTAGCAAGTGTCACTCCATGAGCAAAGAGAATAGGTGAAATGCAGCAGAGGTCTGTTAAATCCTTTAACACGACACCTGACTAAAGAATCTTTGTGTTTTTTTCTCCAGCCGGCAGCCTGTTGGTGTCCAGTGTGAGTGTCTTCTTCATCTATGTGGTTAAGACCAAAACTCACAGCCTGGTTCTGTCCTGCATCTTCAGCGGAGTGTCAGTGATCGCCTGGAACGCTCTGGATGTGGTGGGAACTGAGCTCTTCCCGACGCAGCTACGGTAAAGAACAAAGGGATTTAGGTTTCATAGTCAATTTGGATTTTTAATAAACTCACACCTCCCAACCAAGGGAACCCGTGGTAAATCAGAGGGGTTACATGGTGAGACCATTTTCTTGAAAAAGAAGGAGAAACTTTCTGCTAATCATATATTTACTGTATATTAGTGTATTGATGTAGAATAAGCACAAGTTTAGGGTTGCTCACAGTTTAAGGAGACTGTGTTAATATACACATTGAATTACAGAAGACATCTTGACAATAAATGCGGCTGCTCACATGTTCTCACCTGATGTTTCTCTCCATCTTTCAGGTCCTCTGCTCTCGGTTTCTTCACAGGAGTGGGCCGAGTGGCAGCGATCATGGGTAACGTAGTCTTTGGAAAGCTGGTGGACACCAACTGTGCCGTCCCGATCCTGCTGGTGTCGGCGCTGCTGCTGACCGGAGGACTGGTGGCTCTTCTGCTTCCACAAACCAAACAGACCGAGCTCACCTGATCGCTCACATTGTTTTAGACGCACACATTATCTGCAAACATTCCCTTCACGTCGTCGTGGAAGTAGAGTGACGGATCGCTGCCTTTAAAGCCCTCTGATCTCGTATCTCCTGTTTCTGCTCCCGTTGAGGTTTGAATCCTGTGCCTTCTTTCATCTGTCTGTGCCTTTTATGGTGCCTCATTTAAAATGCCAACTATAAGAAAAAATTGTCAAAGGACAGTCGTCTCTCTCTGCTTACCAAGAATTATTATTCAGGAAAGCACAGAAAGAAATGTAGGTGCGTTATACATCGTGAGTTTGTGAGGATTCAGATCCTTACTGTCAAGGACACCTTTAGAAAGTTTGTCCAAAAATCATCCCTTCTACGTCAGAAAACTAGAGCTGAACATGATTGTGTAAAATAGCTGGAGTCTAATCAGTTTTTTGTTTGTTTTTGTCAGCATGAACACAAAAGCTTGGCATCATCAGACGAATGCATGAAGGGGCGTTAGTGCCGCGCTCCTCCATACACTCATTGTGTCCAACCTGCCCCTTATTAGACAAACAGCTGTGATTGGACCGGCGGGCAACGCCAGGTAGGATTCTGTTTTAACAAGAAGTAGGGCAGATCAGAGCAGATGAAACATGAGCTGTCAGACTATCCTGGTTTCCAGGATACAGAAAAGTATCTCAAAGGAGGTTTTAGATGTTTACACGCCATGTCTGATTACTCAAGAGATTTGGATGAACGATAAAAGATATAAAAATCATGAACATTCCACTTCATTCCTGCAGTATCTGTTTTACAGTGTAAAGGCCTTTCACAGTTGTTTTTCAGTCTCACTTACCTGCACAGCCATGGTAATTACCAAACATGTGTAGCTTTAAGTTTGCAACATGGCATTTAAAAGAAAAGAGAAAAACGCTCTTTCTAAAAATCATATACAGACCTGTGCACACAGTAGATTTCATGGTGCCCAATCTGTCATTTTCTTGCACAAACTAGATGTTGCTACTTCAGTTCATTCCAGTTTGAAAACCAAAGATCGCTCATGTCAGATCAATCTTAAGAAAAGGGCACCAATGAATTAAACCCTTTGTATCAGCTGGAGAGGCCACAGTGCTCATGGGCTCATATTCCCATCAGGGATTTTTTGAAAGGTGTTTGTTTTCAGACACATTTCAAATAGCTTTGTAACTACTGAAGTTGATTTTTTATTTTAAATAAACACTGCTTTTGTTAATCTCACCTGTATGTGTTTTTTTTTTTGTTTGTTTTTTGTCAGATCACCTGTGTGGTGGTCAGTTTCTGTACTGAAGTAGAAGTACCAAAAGAACAGCAAATAAAGATGCCTGAAAGTCCTGAATTCAAAAGTTCAATCACATTAGCAACAAAATGTACTTCAAAAGTAAAAATACTCACTCTGTTGTATCTTCTTTGACTGGTATAATATACATGGCACTATTTGGATATAAAGGTGAAAGGATTTTACTGGTGGAGCTATTGTAAGCTGCTTTACATCTAGTTTGGTAGTTAAACCAGGGTTGAACCTTTCCACACAGTCACTGCTACATACCTTTGTACTATTTATTCATTTTTTACTTTGCAATTATCTTTGATTTTGTTTTTAAGCATTTGACATATTTGGGCCTCAAACTATTGTTTAAATCAAACCATCTGACAAGTTTGAGGAAATCACACTTGAAAAAATCAAGATGTTCTCTATGTATTATCTTACTCTTTTGCATAAATAACTTGTAACTACATCTGGCAAATACATGTTCAGTATAAAGTTGCATAAAATTATAATACTTGGTAATGTTACAACAAAAAGGCGCTTGAGTACTCAATTTAGGGAAATCAGAAGTTTCTTCCCAATTTTAGAACAATGCATTTCAAAGAGAACACAGATGAATAAGTTCGACTTCTGAAAATACAGCAGCTGTTTGTAAATTGCCCTTTTCTCCATCTTTAGTCAAACTGCCAGTCGACTCCACTGCCAACACTGCAGCGGTTGGTTTTACACATTTCAGCTGACCACAGGACAAGAACACACACAAAACTGTATCTGTATTTTTATTTGTATAATAAATAAACTTGTAATACCTCAGGACCACATTTCACAACCACACACAAGGTACGATAAACCGTACTCTGGATATTTGAAAGCAGATGCAGATGGAACAAATGGCCAGATATTTGGAGAATAGTTTTACCCAGCAGTTTTCTGTGAAAGCAGATTTTTCCAATGGGGTTTTTACATCAAAAGTAGAATTTCTCACTCTCTACATTCCTCTTCATGACTGTGCTGCAGTGACGAAAGTTTCTGGTTTGAGTGATTAGGTGACAGAAAAAGCAACAGGTAAAAAAAAAGAAAAAGGCCAAAAGGAAGTCAGTCTGTTACTGCTGAAGTTTGACTGTAACATACTTCTTTGGTAGCTGACTGTTACATTTTAAACAGTGAAAATAAATACACAGATAAAATTTAAGAAACGTGCAGCAGCTGAACACGTGAGAGATCAGAACAAAAAACAAGCCACATGACCTTTGACCTGAAATCAAGATGTAATGAAAGTTGTGAAAAAAGAGACATCAAAGTAACACTTGACTTGAAAGTGTTTGACATCAATATACAGGTTTTCAAATTAACTTTACGTAAAGATAAGGCGATTAAGTTGTAGTAAAAGCGTTTTAGGAATTTATGAATGGGAATGAAACACTGAATTATACTATTTAGCAGTAACAACAAGCTGTTTTTCAGAAGGGAAGGCTACATTACAATCCTTGATAAGTAATTTGGTTATTTTTTGATAAATATTTTTTGCTTTTTTTTTGCCAGAAGTCACATGAGAAGATTGACACCTGTCTTGTATCTGTAAGCTAAATATATTAAACAATAAAATATTGCTACTATGTTATTGTTATACAGTAACAACACACAGTACAGTTATGTTTCCAGACCGTCTCCACCTTCATGCACTTGCATTTTGAGTGTAATTAATTTGCAGAAAAAGTTAAAGATGAATTTTCAAATTTGCTTGATCTGACATCGTGACAGGCCCAAAATAGTCATTAGAGTGGTACGTCTTCTAATGTCTTTCTCGAAATGTCTATAAAGTTTCAACATCAAGCATGGATTGTGAATTTAGTGGAGGCGACAGCTGTCAATCAGCAGAAAATTAATCAGCAGCTATGTTTACTTTTAAGCTGGTTTTCTGGCTCCTTAAAATGCCTAGAAAAAAGGTTTGTAGGAATCAAAATGATAAAACGCTTAAGAAAATAACTGGTAGATTAATCATGAATTCAGTGATCTTTAGGTGACACCAGAGTTTGGTGACTTTTGTCATTCTTTTCAGACAAAACCAAAAATAATAAAGATTTTGGATGTTTTGTGAAGCACTGATGTCATTGGGTTGATGATTATAATGTGCTTAATGATGGTTTCAAGTCAAGTGTTACAAAAGTCACACTGAAAACAGCAACTTCATGTTTGTCAGGTCAGTATTCAGTGTTATCACATCCACACACACACACACGCACGCACACACACACACACACACACACACACACACCCACCGACCTTATAGCAGTACTGCATTACATGTTGCAATACAACATTTATACATCTTCAGTTTTTATAAATGCCCCACTTATTGTGATGAACGTGTGCAGTTTGACAGCTAGGCAAATGCTACAGTCACAGAATCTGAGATGAGAATCCTTCTTTGTTCCCTGGACTGGTGAGTTACTGGTTAACAACATTTATTGTGCCAAAATGGAATGATTCCGTTATAGGTAGTCGTCATCTCAGTCGAGCCGTCATGCTGTATATAAGTAATGTCTTCAAATAACTGGATGAGAGGTGTTTAAGCTGATCTTACAGTCTCGGTTTCTTGTTGTGACTTGTTGTTTTTTTTGTTTTTTTTGGGAGGGGTTATATAATCTCTTACCTATTTTATATTACCTATAGTATCTACATCTTAAAATAGTCTGAAGCAGATCACTAACAAGCTACAACTTAAAACTGGTGTGACAGATTTTTGGGCATCTTATTTCTAAATATTCCCCCCAAACAACATTAATTAAGAAAATATGAATTCAACTTTGATCCTTTTTTGTTTATTTTTTTTTTAAATGTACTTTCTCAGAATTGGACATTGCTGCAATGTTTCAGCAGCAGTTTATTGCTTTGTCTTTGTATCCTCATGTGAACACCACAAAAAGGCCTCCTTCACTAAAATGTTTTTTGTGTTCTGAAACTCTTTGTTTTTCTTCCGCAGATGAAGTTGCTCATTTGTCATAGACACAGTGTAGTTGGTAAATTTGTCATTATGATTACAGCCAGTAACTTCGGTTTTAACTGCACTGAATGACAGTATTTGGTTGGTGAGAGGTGTCCATATTTATTTGGTTGTTCGGCAATTTTCTATAAATAAGTAAGAAAAATCTGACGCCACAGATGTGGACGTCAATAATGACTGTCCTTCTTTCAATTGATGCTGTGTCTGATTTTGGTCTTATTTTCACAGAAGGTGTTCATTCAACCTCAATCCATCACAACTGAGCAACTGCATCCACTTATGAAAATCACAATCCATAGTTGAAAGCTTCATAAAATCTTTTTTTTTTTTTTTTGTCAAACTGCTGTTCTCAAGGCCAAAGTGGATCTTTTAGCTTCTGTAAGGTTTATCCAGGGAGCAAATTTTGACATTATTATTGTGATTATTTCACTCTCCGATCTATTTGAATGGTTATTTTACTTAAACACTTGAAGGTTGCGCACATCTCTAATTTATTTAAAATCTTCCTCTGAAAGTCTGAATCCAATAAATCCAATCAGCTCTTCAACAAAGGTAAAAGTGAAAATCATTTTTGAATAGTGATGCAAAAATCTTCAGTCGTATCTGATTGTCGTCAGGAACAGCTGTGGCATTCGGTGTTTCTAGGAGTCGTTTCTAAAAGTTTAGGGCTCTTTAACAAAACAACAACAACAAAAAAAAAACATTCTGGAAACTTCCTCACAGACACGGCTTGCAGGAGAACGCAGGAAACGCTACACTGACGAGTCTTGACGACATGTGAGAGGTGGCTGGAGTGAGGGGGCGCAGTTCAAGGCTCACATCACTGCGTTAGAGCCAGCAGGATGTCCTTCACCAGCATGGTGCCGATCACCATTTTCTCACAGTTGACCGTCAGCTGGGCGGCTCCCTCCTCTTTGGTCGCCACGGTGACCAGCACCAAGCTGCTGCTGGTCACCGTCCTGCCGGCGAACCTGTGGACAGGATGATCAGGAGGAGGAACAGGAGGACTGAGGTCAAAGCAGCAAAGATCGGAAGTAAAGATGAAGCCACAGAATAAAGGAGGGATACACAAGTCAATCAGCAGGACTTTGACTCAAACTTAATAAGCACTTAACAGCTATATAAACATTTAAACACCACAAGGATCTCAGTCTATGTAAGGACAGGAACTAATGGAGGTTTTAGGAAGATTGGCTTTGAACTAAGAGCTACATCACCGTGTGATGCTGTGATCAAAAGATATGGGACGAAGTCCCTGTTTAGCAATTGACAAGTAAGTCCAAGTGTGTGTTTTTTTTCTTTTCTGTGAAGTCCACTCCAAGTCCTTAATGTCTACTGTGACTCAAGTCAACACTGCGGTGTGTCACTATGGCAAGTCTTGGTTTTGAAACTATACATATGAGGGATGTCAATGATTAGCTGTTAATCGATTAATCTGCATCAATAATATGATTATTATTATTATTTATTAAAAATATATTGACTAATAGGGAAGAAGATGAAGGATGCGCATGTCAGGAAATTAACTGTCGATTAGCTGTAGTACCTGGTTGTTCCACCAGGTGGAGCCTCTTACTGTTTAATGCTGTAGTGATGCCAGGAGGTAGTCAGACAGATTACTGGCAGTTTCATGTTGGCAAGCAGAGAGCATTGTGGGGGTTTAGCTCCCAACGGGCACCATGACAGACACATCTGTGGTAGTTAATGGCCTTCAACCACAGCTTTCAAGTTGAAGATGACCTATATTAGCTTAAACAAATGGGTAATGCAAATAGTCTTGAAGAAAATGTCATATGACTGTGGTAAAAAAAATAGTTCTATCAGCACATGGATAAAAGTTCACTGTACTCAGTTGTTTTGTTGATTTATCGATTGTTGATTGATAATACTGCCAGTTATTGGTTATCCCGAATACATATTGGAGCTGGCCACAGCTCCAATTCAAAAACCACCAGTATTGAATAAAATAGAGGAACTAAATGGTATTTGTACAGTGTTGTTGTGTTTAAAATGAATTCAACAAAAGATCAAAACTTCTATAAACTGCTGCACCACATGTTGAGCTTCACAAAATTCGACCCTGTGGATCGAATAATGCATCATCCACTACAGACAAAATGACAAGTCATGATAATTAATCCATTAATCTTCATTTTGGACATGTAAAATATTAACTTGTCTATTTGTCACATGATAAAATTACAATAATCAGCTCCAAACAACATTGATCATCTTGTTACACCATAATGTTCTGCTGGGAAACTTTGGATTGGTGCATTAATGTGGCTGTTAGTTTGACACGTACCACCCATCTGTGCATTGCTGCAGACTTCACTCAGACACAAAGGGACGCTCAATGACTGACATTAATCTTCTCACACAATTACAAGTGATTGTACCACTGAGATTTCAGCACTAACGGGCTGGTTCACCAAAGTACAAAAAAAAAGATCACTACATATCCTCTCTCAGTTCTTGTGGTATTTGTACAGCGTAAAACAAAAGTGTCTAAAAACTAGCGTTGACCTTAATTATTTTAACCTTCAACACTATAAGTAGATTTATAATAATTAGAGTAATTTGTATGAACTGACGCTCCAAATCTGCTGTTCTTGGCAAAGTTGCTGAAAACTGAGGAGATGACACATCTTGTCCCTGCAAGATCCTGCGTCCTTTCTGTCAGACAGCAAATTTTTTGCAGAGCATGACTCAGACTAAAGAGCAGCTTGGACGCAGGAGACGTCGTTGGGAATGTTAAATTCTCTTACCTGCACTCCTTGTCCGACCCACAGGGGACTCTGCTGAGGTTGGCGGCGGTGGTCACTCTCTGGACGATGGCGTGTTCGTTCCGACACTTGGCGTCCAGAGTGAGCTTCTCTGTGATCTCATTCATGCCCATCAGCTGACCTGCAGGGGTGCGAGCAGAGCGCTGTTCAAACAGAGAAGATCTAAAGTTGGCTGCTTCTCATTTTCACTCTCCCAGCAGCAAAAAAAAGCAAAGCAGTTATTAATAGTACAACAACACATAACAGGGTGCTGCTGCTATCAGTGTGGAGACAACACAGTGCTCTTCTCTACATGAAATCAAATAAAAACCAATTGTTTTTCAGCATATCTGCCAGCTTCAGACATATACAGTATTATATGTATACTGTATATATATGGTCTAATTCTACGGTGATCTCTGCATCACCACAAGCATCTCCTACTGTCCTCTGGGGGGTTGATGTAAATACTCACTACATCAATTATTATAAAACACAACTGAAACTGGAATGTACTGATGCTTCCCACTGAACACAGTAGTGGAGTGACTCAGTGAATTCATGGCATAAAGAAATGCAAATTTGTGCGCTACTAGTCGAGCTCAATGCCTCTTGACTTTTCAGTGTAGTTCTAAAATAGCATCAACAGGTGTAAGAGGATACCTAGGGGTAAGAAACAATTTGCTGATTTGCTGGTCAAAAGACATCCTGACCTCCAGGATAAAATGCCATTTCATTCAGCACGCTGAGATAATTTGTCAATTAAATGAAAATTCATCTGAAGCATTTTTTGCCTTCAGCTTCTTCAACATGAAAATTTAATTTATGACCTAATTTCTTCTTTTTTACCGTATTTTTTTTTTTTCCTTTGGACTGTTCTTGACACAAAAAAGCAATCTGAACACATCTGTTTGGGTTCTAAGAAACTGTGTGTCACTGTTTTGTCACATTTTACAGAATAAACCAGTAGTTTCCAACTAAAGGGCTGCAGAGGACCAAGAAACTTTGGAGGAACTCGACAACCTAACCTAACCAGGGGAACCAAAAGTTCATGAGTGCAGTACGTCATGAAAGTTTAGGAACTTTAAGGCTGGGGTTTGGTCTAAACACAGCTGTAACAGTAAATATGAAGGATAAAACTATGACGGTACTGATTTCTTGTGTGTAAAAACGCCTCAGACTGGGTTTAATTTGCTTAATCTTCATGTTTCTTCAGAGGAAGAAAAAACAAAAGGAAATCCTCAACATTTGATTCAGAGTTAACTTCCTCTTGTTCTTCATTTCCTGGACCTTCTGGGTTGAAATTGAAGCAGGAACCATGCACAGGCAAATTTTCAATCAGGTGAGGGGGTAGAGCTAAAAAAGTAGGCAGGCCACCTGGTATGGAGGCTGCAGTTCTTTGTGTTTTCTCTCCATGTAGCTGAGAGCGTTTTCTGTGCTTGATTCTGGTCAGCTCAACCTGTGGTTTTATTATTAACTATGTTTTATTTGTATTTTACCGTTTTATTGTTTGGGTACTGCCGAAGTGCAAACACCCTGAGGTGTTGTATTTTTGTTTATGATAGATATAAAGGGTCTGCCATAACCTTTATTGTAGGTAGAGAAGAGATGGTAACTGCTGCAGTGTATTAATTTAGCATTGCAAATTATGTGACCTCACAGCAAACTTGTAGCAGTTTGTTTCTGTTTGTTTCCAGGCTGAACACTAGCTGCTGTTTATTTCATTATTATTTTAGTGGTAGACATTTTGGTCCTTATGTATTTCACTTGTTTTTATTGTTCATTGTAGAATTGACTTTATACAGTTTAGCGTTGCTAGTGCTGATGCTGCTGGTGGCCTCCAGTCACGAGAGCTGTCAGTGTGGGACTCACTTTTGATGTTGATGTGGTTTGTGGTTGTACATTTTCTGAATTTGGTGGGTGTCCTCTGGTTTACATTATATTCCTCACAGGCAAAATACTCCATCAGTGGGTGGTTGGCATCCTAGCCATGGTATGACTGTGTGCTTTGCTTCCTTCGCAGAATTTTTAGTGAATGTGTTAAAAAATAACCAGTTTTGGCAGATACAGTCATTCTCAAATGTATTCATACCCTCCCATTAAAGAAGGGAAAAAAATACAACTGCCACTGAAATCAGTTGAAATTGACAAAGTAAGAATAGATAAAAATTCAATGAAAATCATGACATTGCTTTTGAATTTTTGTTCAACAGAAATATTTAAAACATCAAGTAAACAAGCATGATAGGACCCTTAAACTAGTATGTTGTTGAACAACCCTTTGAGCCAATCACTGCAATCAAGTGTTTTCTGTAACTCTCAATCAGACTTCTGCACCTGCACTTTTTTTTTTTAAATTATTCTTTTCAACCACAATTCAAAAGCAATGTCTTATTTCACTAAATTATAATTAAGCAAATTTTTATTTATTATTTATTTTCAGTTTCTAGTTATTTCAGTGACTATTGTGAATTTTGCCTTTTCTGTAATGGAAGGATATGAATACATTTGAGGATGACTGTAACCTACACTGACTCACTGGTTCACTTCTGCTACAAAATGGAGCTGAAGCTTTGTCTTAATGGTGCAAGGCAAAAAAAACTGGAAAAACTAAACAAATTATTGGTGATTTCAAAACGTCACAGGAAATTAATCTGTCATAGCAATAATTGTTAGTTGCAGCCATAGTTAGAACTACAAATGTAGCTATAGTCAGTAGTCTACAAAGGAATAAAACTTGTAATCTAGATGCCAAGACCTCATTTGACCTGCAAATCAAAACCAGTGCTTATTAGATCTGCTGAACAACAGACAACTCAGCCCAAAAATGTGTTGTGACACTTCAGACTCCCAACATGGTCAGTGGTTATCAGAGGTTTGAAATGGTCAAGTGCTGCTGTGAGCCAGATGGTATGCTTTTTTTTTTTTCCGTTCGCATGGTGCTAAGAGAGTGAATCGGGATCAGTGGATGAGCATTTCAAGTCATTCCTGGTGGAGCAGCAGAGTGTGAGCAGCACGTTAGCACAGGTGAGTCTGCAGTTAAGTGTTGATCACCAAAGGCAGGAGAGGAGGAGGGGGGAGAGTCAGCAGGAGGCCTTAAAGGAGGAAGGAGGAGGAGGATGATGAGGAGGAGGAGGGAGTGGAGGGTCTGTGTGAGGTAGAGGTCAGCTATAAGGCAGGTGGGCACACAGACGGCCAGCAGCAACAAGTCTATCAAAGCCAACTTACCTAGATTCTGTAATAGCTTCTCTATTGGGGACAGTACGGAGAGGGAGGAACCGTGGATATGACACATGTTTAAAGAGTCACTGTGGGTTTGTTAGAGCTCAGAACTCGCTCAGTGTTAGTCAGGATGGACAATGAACACCAGACATCAGAAACATGCTGGTAACTGTTGTCTGTGGCTACTCTGCTAGACACTGTCTGATACAAACATGTTGGTTTGTTATGGTGAATCTAAAGTGGTCAATGGATGAGAGGTGGAGACTCAGAAACATCATTCAGTGAGATTTACTGCAAGTGACAAATGGCTTGGCTGTAATGTTACATCAATCATAACGGAATAAATAGACATTTTAAAAATTTACATATTTCTAATCCTAAAAGATGTAGCATCAAAGGTCTTCATTTTACCATCTCCCCAGTAAATGTGATGCACATTACTCACTGTTTACTGAGATTGTTTTCTTCTCACTGTAACTTTTTTTAATCTGTGTGCAAATCAGTCAGCCACTGCACAGATCACACTGTCTTTGGTCCATTTTTATTTGCCTGACAGTTCAAACTGACAAAAACCTAAGAGGAATAAACTCTAGTATATATTTAGAGCATCCTAGATCACTACTGTTGTTTGGTCAAAGGTTCAGCACTATCAGGACGATTCATCCATAAAATATGATCTCAGAATAATGATGTATAGGCAGAGGCTAAGTCCCCTCAGTCAGACGATCAGTAGACTCTAATTAACACTTAAACTGCCCATTTGAAAAATCCAACAGTCACACAGTTAATGGTTTAGGGTTACAACATTCAAGACATTAGAATCATTTCATTGGCTTTTATCACTGACCTTGCTCCTTTTTAAATTCGTTCTCTGTAAGGAAGATGGGCCTCATCAGCTCCCCAACCGGCGGCTGGATCGACACAAAGAATTTCCTGGTGTGAGTGCTAAAAAAAAGAAGCACAACAAATTTGAAGATTTTTATGATGTTTCCAAAAGGAGAGGAATATTTCTGAACTTAGGTGATCTTAACTTCACTGCTAAATAATGTTTTATGTGATGTTACACAGAGCTCAGATAGGGACAGGATGACAGAGAGGAAATAAGTCCTTTAAATGTGCTATATGCAAGTATTTTATTTTGAAGTTTCAGTTGCTGCTAACAATTTAGCCATAGCAAGTCCTGTCTCATGTTTCCCACCTGCAGGTGGTGATACAAGACCAGGAGTGAGAGGGAGTCTGCTGGTTAGCAGCAACTAAACTTTAAAGAGAAATCACTTACATACACCACCTTTAAATGAAGAAATATGAAAAAGAATTTTAAATATATGTGGCAGAAGAAATATTTCACTAGCAAAGAATATTTTTTCAACACCAGAAAAACATCTGTCACAATTTTCTCAAAACTCAAGTTGATGTCAGTTGGATTGTCCTACTGATGGTCCAACCCCCATCATTTTTAATTTGCAACTATGTAAACACAGAAAAGCAGTTCATTCCTGCTTCTACAACGCTGGATGAAATATTGTACATGATTACCTAAAACACAACATTACTCTAATGCATAGCTGACAAACCCAACACTGTGAGCATTTTCAAAATTCAGCAGATTTTTGTGAGACAGTTTGTTTCTATTCTCACGCAACAGATTGGGAAGTCTGAAGAGGGAGCACAGAATCCATCTCACCACAGCTGGAAGTTCGCTGCTTGTGTTGAGTCGCAGAAATCAATGCCCATCACAGCCGTGGCCATCTCACCCGCTGACAGCAGCTCTGTCGACACGGAGGGGAAAAGACCACAGTGTTGACACAAATAAAACCACACAGAGCTCTCTGCTACTTTGATCTGAGGAGATTAAATGTGTCCTCTGCTGCCAACTGTGTGATGTGCTATTGGTTATGTGAATCATTGAAAAAAATCGCCACAATGCACCAGTTCCACACTACATACTAATTCTGAGCAAGTTTTACATATATGATGTTTAAATAAATAAACTTTCAAAGGTCAGTATGGACACTAAACACACTGAAAATTAGTAGATAAGAAGATGAGGATTTGAATTCCGATATTGAGATACTGTAAAATCTACTTGTGTGGTTTATTTTTAATAAGACATTTCACTGTCTCCTTAACAATCAAAGGAAATACAGGAGCTACAAAGCTGGAAAACAATCAAATAAATTCTACATTGTGGTGACAGTTTACGCATAATTGTATCAGACACAAAAGTAAACGAGTATTCTGTTTTTACAGAGACATTTTGCTAATATTTTCTAGGGTTTAATTGACAGCGCAATTTTGAAGCTGCAGTTTATGTCGCACTGTTAGCTCAATTAAAAATTGACCATGATTAAATTTGGAAAAGCAATAAAAGAGGAAAACTTCACAGGAGGGTGAAGGCTTTTTTTTAGGTACTGCATGTGCAGTTGAAAACAGAACACAGCACTTTACTGGCATCACATGGTTGTTGTCAAAAACCTTTTTAGTGTGAAACCCCTTTGTGATGTGTGATTTACATTTGCTTCATTCTGACTGTGTGAATTTAACAAAAAAAAAAACAGCACAAATGGACCACAAACCCATTGAACTTTGTATTTCATTCATTAATCTCAGAGAATGGGGTTTCATGTTCTGTAGCTGCGGTCCTCTGATCTATCATCACCTTAGAATTTTCAGCTCTACGCAAGAATCATCTACATCTGACAAAACCGCTTTCCATGAAATTGACTGTCTAATCATGCTCCAATATGTTTCATCTGGTACACTGAACATTGCAGCTTTCATCAAATGCTAGCCGGGGTGTAGACTTTATTCTGTTAACAACAATAATAGAAAACACTATGTGTGCACAGTGGATCTTCTCACTCACCAATCTCTGGGAACTCCTTCACCCTCATCCCAGACTGGAGCTTCACGTCCTCCATGTGCAGGTTCTTGGTGTCGGAGGTGGCGTTGTTGGTGAACTGCATCTGCACCGCCACCATGTTGGCGTCAGGGCTAAAAGGCTGCCGGCTGAAGCAGTACTCCACCGACAGACCCTCCCCCGTGATCCGGTGCAGCAGCTCGTAGTTCTTTAGTGCACTGGAGGGAGCAATGGTCTGTAAAAAAAAATGATTTTGTCAGTGTGTTTCTTCTTTGATTTGCGAAGGTGCGAATTATGAAGATGAGAAACACGTGAGGTTCTTACTGCCGGTGAGAGAACAGAGTCAGACAAAGACAGTCCCTCGAGGTCGGTCACAAGGCTGTTGGACAGGAAGGTGTTGACAGGTGTGACTTGAGGTGAGGGAGCAGGTTCGACTGTGAGAAGAGATGCAGGTGATGCAGAAACTCAGCAAGCATGTTAACAAGTTCAGACTGTAGTTATCTAATCATTAAATTATCACCTGTAAGAAAAAAAAAGGTTCTTGTTAGTTGTTTGCGAAAAGAGTGAAGTAACCCAAATGCTTGTGAGATTTTTAGAAATAATCCCAAAATATCCTGGTTCACGGACTTTGCTTTACTGAAACGAACATCATTAGTTTTGTATTTTCTGAGGAGAAAGGTATCAGAGGTGAAAAAACTCACAATCGTCGAGGTCTAGCAGAGACATTTCTGTCTTCTCTTTCTTGGTCTCTTTCTTGACAGGTTTGGAGGGAGGTTTCGATTCAACTGTCTGGAAGGAGATCAAAGAAAACTGCCATGAAGAGATGCCAGTTTTTATGTTACTGTGTGGTGGACACATTTCTGTATTTAGACATTGACTTATGATACAGTGCATCCAATGTGTCTTTTTTAATAAGCAGATTTTCCACTATAATATACAGTAACATAATCCAAAGACAAGCACACAATACAGCATTTGGGGTGCATTTCTAAATGTGGACACATTATCAGTACCTTTTTCTTCTTTTTGACCTCTGCCTCAGACTCGGACTCTTCAGACTCTGATTGGCTGCTCTCAGACTCGCTCTCCTCATCCTCGTCAGATTCAGACTCTGACTCGCTCGTACGTTGTTTACTCTTCCTCGCTATCTTCCTATCTTCCTCTTCACTGCTCTGCTCACTGAAAAACAAAACAAAAGTTAGACATCCCACTGGGACCCAAGACTGAATTCTATAACAGATCAAACAGATACAGCTAATGTGTTTACAGATTTAAAAAAAAAAAAAAGGAAATATCAATCAAGTTAAACTGGATATGGTTTACACAAGAGGGCTCCAAGATGTGACCACAGTTAACCACACGCTTTTGGTGAGAAAGTTAATTATATTAAAATTCAAGATAGTTGGCTCAGGACATAAGAATGAATTTGATCCACCCACTCACAACTTGGGATATGATAAATGCTATATTTAAAGATGTTCAGTGACCAAGAAATCCCTGATCATCATTTGTTTTTATGGACACTGACAAAAAAAAAAAAGCTCTACTACCTTTCACTTTCATGCACTGGCTTCTTTAATTCTTTCTTTTTCTTCTTCTTGTCCTTCTCCTCCTCCTCCTCCTCCTCTTCCTCAGACTCAGAGCCTTCCTCGCTCTCTTCGCTCTCTGACCCCGACCCGCTCACCTCGCTGCCGCTGCGGCTTTCCGAGCCGCTGGCCGAGTCCGACTCTGAGGAGGAAAACGTCAAGTTAAGAGGGCGAGCAGGTCAGTCGGAGCTGAAACTGAGTGGTTTCTAACGAACCACGAGGCAACCATCGTTTCAAACAATCTCTCAAAAGATTCAAGTTCAAAATCAATGGAATACAAGTCACTGTCAAATCTTCTTGATCTGTCTAATCATAAAAAGTTTTTTCTATGACATTCACCAGTGAGAAACATCAACTTTTTATTATCCTTTGTATTATTAATGCTCCAGACACATTTTTCTAGCGGCAAGTTATAACAAGAAAGAAGATTAAGGAGCACCTTTATCTGACATTCTCAGAGTTTCTGTCTCTTTGGTTGAACCTGAGGCTCACACACACAAAACCACAACTAAACACAGAGATCACACAGACAATTCTGTGCTATAGCTACACTAACAACAGTGTATTTTTCCAAACTATTTCAATTTTGTAACTGTGAACATTTGTTTCACGTCATGGCTGGCTCTGTTCTGCTACAGAATCTCCACACAGAAAGAGTAAGCAATTTAGTTAATCTTTACAAAGACGGGACAACTTTCTCCTCTTCATAAAGCACACCCTTTTTGTTTTGTTCTATTGAGCACTGATATCAGATTTTCACTACATGATTATCATCATCATAATTCATATTGTGGCGGTTATTAAAAAAATCAGTCAGTTTCCTCTTTAACTTTATTGTGTGTTTTATATCTTTTTATGTTTGTGTTGTTGGTGTGTAAACCAGATAGTTAGTGCTGCTGGATTATTTTCAGGATTATCACGGTTTCACCAACACTGGTACATCACGAAACCCTTTGTTTAAATGTTTCACTCACCAGAGGATGATGAGTTACTAAAATAAAATCTTTGATATATAGAATATTTATCTCTATCTATCTATCTATCTATCTATCTATCTATCTATCTATCTATCTATCTATCTATCTATCTATCTATCTATATAAATTAATATTTCTTATTGTCAATAAATGCCTTGACATTCTAAAACCAAAGTTTTATTTGTCTGCAAGCAAGGTTTCTGTGTACTGACAGTGTGGAAAAGATGTAAAATAATATGTTTACTCTTCAAGGACACCAGTGTTCAGGTGTTTTAAACCTTTAATGTTTTACTGTTAAAAAATTAAACAATATACCAATGACCACTTCTTAAATATTTGGAATTCTAGAAGGACCCAGTGATCCTGAGTGTCTCAGACAGAGTTAGTTGGTTTTAAACTTTTTAAGGATTTTTCTGTCTTTTTGTAGTATCCCCAACCCCACTGCCCCTTTTGACTAATGGATGATAAGATGGCGCCACCAGGGGGCCAGCGGCCCTCTAACGTTACCACTGTCAGCGGACTCTGTAGGCCCAGACTCGCCCTCAGAGTCAGAGTAGAACGGCTTCTCCACCTTCTTCTCCTTCCTCTTCTCACGGCTGCTGCATTTGGTCCATTCAGGCACCTGGCAAAAGAAGCATAGTTGAAGCAGTCAGCCGTCAACTCTGGTTCAGTGAAAAACCCCTCAGACAGAAGCAGAGACGTGGGCAGATTACAGTAGCATGGCCATGAATGCCTCTGCCTGGGCGTGATGCAGCCAAATGAAGCCAGCCATCGCTGCTGCAGATCTGCTTTAGATCTGACAGTCAGAGAACAAATTCAGTACAGACACTAATGCTTATATGGAGTCTTCTTTCTTTCTTTCTTTCTTTCTTTCTTTCTTTTTCTTTGCACACATAGATGTTAGCACCAGGTGTTGCCTTCATGACCAGTTGCAGAAATGGTTTTCTTTTAATACAGGGAGCAGTTCCATTAAGAAGTGATGTCTTTGAGGAGCACTGACTATCCTCCCACACTTTAAAGAAGGGCCATCTGCTCTTTCTGTGACCAAACTCATTAACCAGAGCCATCTGCTAATGAGCACGGACATCTCCAAACCCCATTTAAAACCCACAAGGTTGCTAATGCATGTCGACGTGTCAGAGGACCGCACGTCCTGCTAAAAGAATCACTTCTTTAATGGTGCAGACCGAGGAAGAGGGTGCCGTGTTTCAGGTAGCTTTGGCTGAGCTAAGCACAGAACAGCAACTACGTAAGGCGGGGTGTTAAAAAGCACTTGGGTTTTTGCGGCTATATGGGTTGAGGCTCAAGGACGTGTGGCTCTTTGGCGCTAACTGACTCACACTCGTTAATGTTGTGACTCTTTCAAGCAGCGTAAAAACCTGGCAGACGTAGAAAAGAAAAAGATTGGGATGGAGATGAGGAAAAAGGAAGGAAAAGTTTTTAGAAAAAAGTCAGGAAAGCAAGAGAAACAGGCACAGGAAGGTTTCAGGGTCTAAAAATAAGGAGGTGTGAGAACAGTCTTGGATATCACAGAGACAAAAAATAAACCCCAGATTTCATCACATTACACTTAACTACCATTACGTTAGTAGGTTGCTAAAAAAGATCAAACAAAACTGTCTAACAGGTAAAATCAATGCACTCCAATATAACTTAATACTACTGTATATACTTAGATATATATATACTTAAACACTGCAGAAATTATAAGTCAACATCCACATTCACTACCTAATAATACATCAAAGAATACATGGAAATGCATTTAGTATGAACATCTTGGCCAACAACAAAGCATGCTGTGCTGGCATGGGTTAAATGAACTAAATGAAGAGTGGCACAGGTGGAGCAGCAGAGGGAGAAAGGCAGAAGTCTAAGCAACTCACTTCACTCAAAATCACACAACATTTGTGACCTTTCACTTTTCGTGTCACAAATTTCATGAAAGACCAGTTCGGTGCAGAGGAGTAAAATTAGGGTCAGCTGGAAAAACAATCTCAACTCTGGGCTGGACTTAGTCGCTTGTTTTGAAAACCAAATGAAGATTGGTCAAAAAAAAAAAAAACGCTGGATTTTCAGGCTTTCTAGTATTTTGAACACTAACAAGATTTCTTGTTCGGTTGTAGGTGATTTGTGGCATTCATCAATTTCCTTGTATCTTTAATTTTTAAATTTCAGAGTTGTCCATAAGTTTAAATATAGTATGCAAATGAACAAAAATAAAATATACAACTATTGTAAACTTAATGCAAGATTAATATTTAGCTTGCCAGACTATTAACAGAAATATGTCTTACCAATTTACCATATACAGTCACTGCAATTTGCTTACCTTTTGCAAATTTTAGGATTTCTTTTGTATTACGGCTGAGTAAACTATATATTATTGGTCACTGCTGAAAAGTTCTCAGTCTGCAGGTCGCTGATGGTCAGTGTTATATCACCTATTGTAGTCTATGACATTGTCTTGTCGAGTATCTTCACGACTGCCACATGATCATTTCTCATTGTGCTCCTCGTCTGCTTTGCTTGAGACGAATGTCTTTTAGCCTGAATAACCTCACATCAGTCTCACTGTTTGTTTAAGGCACAGTACAGCAGCCGTCTGATAACACAGTGTTGGACTCTACCATTAATATTTAAAAATTGTTTCAGGCCCTTTTATATTACTCCTGACACTGCTAAGTTACTACTATGAACTGGGACAAACAGGTCATTATTTATATGGCATCTTTAGGGCTTCAGGTTTAGAATAAGAAAACAAAAAAATGATTGCATAAAGCCCACTGTCAATCTTAATATTTCAGCCAACATGGAAGCACAGCCCTTAAACTGAAAGTAAAACTTTGACTGCCAGTGACGACAAGGGAAAATGATTAAAAGCATCAAAACAAGTGAGTAAGTCACCCTGAGTTGAGATTGTTTTCCTCTTGACTTGAAGAATAAAGTGTCCGCTTTCTCATCTTTTTGACTGGTTTCAGTTTCAACTCTAATTAGCTTTCTCTGTAAGATTCAGGATAAACTGCTATTCTATACCATTAATTCTGCGATTTTCCTCTCATTTAAAGCAATAATTGGCCCCATTCTGTTAATCTCTTTCCACTTGGGACAACAACAGCTGTCATATTCATCCTCACTTAAGTGCACTGACTGAGGATTCATTTCTGAGAATCCCATTAATCTTATCTTATCACTGTCACCATCAGCAGCTACTGCATTAAATGACGACCAGAAAGAGACTGTGAGAGAGAGAAAGAGAGAACAGTCGTCACATCAAACACCACCGCACTCCCAAACGTGGAGGAGGGGCACCTCTCGCCAGTCTCCTAGCAAGCCGATCCGCCCCTCACCGGTGGTAATGACTTCCTCTGTCTGTGGACGAGTATAATGTGCAGAGGAAGAGGCTGTCAGAGGAGTTGAGACTTCAGGAGATCCACTGACCCTCTCAGCTTCAACAGCCGCAACATGGGACGCTCGGTTTCATAATGAGCCAGTGAGGTTTTTGAGCAACTAAACTGAGACTTACCACTGGGTTTTTATTATTTTTGCACTTTGGCTACAAAACGTGTACATCACACATGACTGTCAGCCATTTTTCAAAGCATCCTATTGGTTTTTAGATTGACCTTCAGCATTATTGTTTGATCATTTTGATACACTGGCATTTGAGTATTGCTGCTAAAAAAAAAGACAAAAATCCAAAGCCACAGTTTAATTTTAGCCACGTTGTAAGTTGACAAAGCACTACCTGAAAACTGACCGGATCTACAGCAGACAGATTAGTAACGGTGTTAATTAAACCTATTAAATATGAAACGGTTCGGAAATATTCAGTTAAAACACAGAAAAGTGATAGATCTTAGGATTTGAGAGGCTGAAAGCACATAATGCCTGCCATTTTGGCTAAAATTAACAATATTATTTTGTTATTGATTAGTTAATGGATTAACTGACTAATTTGTTTGTATTTCTTCATGTAGCACCACTAACTCACCTAAGTAATCTATTGGTGAATGTTACACTAAACTCTAAATTAGCTTTATTGTGGTTATTTTATTCCATTCTTTTATATTTTAGTTAGTTTTTAATCCTTTCCATTGTGATTATTTTATTTGACTCATTTATATATTTGATGTTTTGTCTCATCTTTGTTTTATTCCCTGTCTGCTTTGTGCAGCTTACAACTACATAAATAAAGGAATTAATATAATAGTTTATGATTTTTTGTTAATATTATTGTTATTATAAATGTATAAAACAATGGTCATTATTGAAAACTAAAATTAAATGTTTAGCAATTAAATGTTAAATGGCTAAATTTCATCAAATAATTTCAGAATTAGTAGTAATTTCATAGATATTTCAACAGCTGCTACAGATTCCAATTTAAAATCTGTAAGCAAAGACCAGAGAGGAGCCTTCTCAGCCCTACATCTGGTGTAGAGAGGCTGCAGTGCTGTCAATTAGCGGTGGCAAGACCTCAGAATGACGTCACAAGCTAATGTGATTCGATAGCTGTCAGGCCACAACAGAGAAGCCAAACTGGGGGATGGCATTACAAACCAAGCTGAAGCAATGAGGTATGCTGTGAGAAAATAAATCGAATGTCAGAAGTTCGATTTAAAACAGTACTTAAATTACCACGACATAAAGTCACATGACAAATAAAGGCAGAAAATATGTTTACTGTTTTAAATTGATTTCTAATTACTATCAAATATGGAATTAAATATGAAAATGGCACTAAAAGTGAATAAAAAAGCTTTGAAAAATGGACAAAAGTCATCACTTTTTTACTTCTTTGGCTGTCTGAAATGCACTGAACTCTTGGTCTGGTCTTTTAGAACCCTGTCTCTTTTGTAACACCAGTCAAGTCAAAATAAAATGCACCTGTGGCCTCATCTTGAAATCTGCATCACAAGGAAAATGACAAGTTAACACTTGGTATGGAACATTAGGCTGTGAGTTAAAAAGCTCTACTATCAACACAAACAATAACACTTGACAACAAAATCAAACCTTGAGGTTGAGTCTCGATTTTGACAAAGAAGTGACACACTCAAGTTTTGATTTTATGTCCATTTAAAAGCACATTGTTGCTTATGAGCCGATGGCACATGGAGTGAATGGATGGAGAAGAAGAGGAGAGACTCTGGAGAGTTGGGACAATGCTCTACAGGAGAGGGCAAAGTGCACTCTTAAAAGACAGAATTTAACTTGTGTTTCTGCTTGAAAATTTGGAAAACGAAAAAGAAACACCCTGGCTACAGTTTCACGATACCCCTCAGTTCGCATGTGCTATTGGCTTAAACAACTATGAGAAGTCACTTGGATGGGGCGAGTGAGCCGCTGCTGCCGAACAGAACAAGTGCAGCAGAGAGGATGAGAGCAGCTGAACTGTTTTCACAATGATTTAGGTCTTTTCCAATTTAGATTTTAATTCTAACATTTTCTCTCACTAATATCAAACTTTTCCTCTTTTCTCCTTTGTGACTCATTCTCCTCCATGGAGGGGCGAGTTGTTAAGCAGCATCCATTTAGAGGTGTATGGAGGCCAACAAGGATGCATGTTGCTGATGAGCTGTTAATGCTAATGAGCTGTAAGTGAATGAATGATGGTCAGTGAAAGAGAAATCAATGTTATATTGGAGTTAGTGTGAGGCTCTGGTGACTCTGTCCAACCCCTCTGAGGCACTGCTCTGGGGAGGGAGCAACCCTCACTCCCCGCCATCTTTTGGGGCCCCCAGAGGGCCCCTGTGTCTCTGTATGTTACTGTTCCCACTGCACGCACAGACTCCTTCACCTCCACGTTGCGCACGGAGGGGTCAGGGGCGGCTTCAGGCCAGTCAGGCAACTCCTGGTAGCCCCCAGCCTTGGCATTCAGCAGGTGGGACAATGAACCCAACTGGAAGTGGTCTCGATCTGCAATAACACAAAGGGAAATGAATGAAATGAAATGAAAAATACTTTATTTATCCCAGAAGGGAAATTCAATTGAAAGAAAGCAAATCTGCAGTAACACACAGGGATAACAACTACACAAGGGGTACCGTAATTCGGCAGCTTTGGGAGATGTAAACAGACCGTAATCTAGCCCTGAAATACAACTTGAGAGCAACTTTGAATACATTTTAACGAGTGATGCATAATATTAAAATTTCTGGCCGATACCGATATCCGATATTAAGATTTCTGATATCGCCTATAACCGATATGACTGATTTTGATATTCAATTTTTGTTCACACCGAAAAATGAGTATAAGTAAGCACTGTGAGAACGTGAAAACTATTCAAAAGAAGTCCATAACAAGTTAGACCACATAGTCTTCTTTATTACGTAACAAAAGTAAAACATATTTAACATGTTTAACGTTCAAGTCCAGGATCATTTAAGTAAAAACATCTGTGAAATAGCAGCAAATTCCGATATCGATATATAGGAAAAAACACTAATATCGGCTGATACCGATGTGGTTGCTGATATATTGTGCATTCCTAATTTTAACCAATATTTCAAGTATGCTGAGCTAGCTATCAACAGTTCCTGTTTATAATACCCCCGTAGATAAACAGATAAATAATACTAGATTACACAGAAGAAATCTTAAAACATTAGGATTCTTTGGAAAGTTCTATGGTTGCAAGAAACAACATCTGTCAATGATTTTAAAGCAAATTTATGCAAGATAGTTTGCAGAGAGCGGAGATATTGATATCCTCAAGTATAAATCTATAAAGTCTATAAAGACGTATGTTGTTACTCTGTAAAAGGATACATTATGTTTCACAGGCAATGTTGCAGCTGCTGACTGTGTTAGTAAGTCGGACAGTTCAGTGAATAACTAACATCCCACTCCTTTAGCCTAACACAGTCTCTCTCTAACTTTACTCTGGCAACAAGAAAATGAATAATTAATTTTGTGTGATCACTTTGTAGTGACTCTCATATCTGTTTGGGGTCCAAGTACTGAAGATAATTAAGCTCTAATAAAATGCCTCAAATCAGTTCTGTCCTTTAATTTTAAAAAGCCACTTTGTCAAAGTCAGGAAAACTAGAAATAAAAGATCACAAACGAGAAAAAAGAATTACTGGCAGTTCTGAGCACACATTTGTATAATCTCTGTTTCAGTGTTCACGGTTATCGCAAGACATAAAGCAATACTTTGTAGCTGTGCAGCTTTCATCTCTCTCCAAGCTGAGATCAAGGCAGACTGGCTCCTTACCTTTAAATGGAGACTCGAGGACAGGTGCAGGTTTAAGGGCGAGGAACAGTTTCTTAGCGTACTTGCTGAGCGCTCCACTCTTCTCAGTGGGCACGATGAGCTGGCGGATGAAGCGCGCCCGGTCCCGGATGTCATAGTTCTGATCGTATTTGGCCAAGTTGAGGACATACTGCGTCAGCAGTTTAGTCTGCGAGGGGGAAGAATAGGAAGGACACAGAGGATGAAGAGAGGACAAAGGATATCTATCTGATGGGTTGATGCATGTACAGGACACAGTATGAGTGTGTGCAGCTGTGCACATGTTTTTGGACTCCTCTAATGGTTAACAAGTCATTTAACGAGGTCTGGTATCACGACCCAAATGTGATAAAAGGCAGAGGATACTGCACTGGGTAATTTGACAGGGTGCCATTAGGTTGTTGCCAGATGTTTCTTATGGTTTCCTGATTAGTTAGTAATGTATTAATAGGTAGCTAGGATGAATTTGAGGGTTGCTATGCATCTAATCAGTTAAGTGACAGTAACATGTTCCTTCTTAGTGTTACTGTTTGATATAGAGGAAAATGGTTCACTTATATATGGTCATATATTGTCTGGGAATAAAAACATTTAGTAATTTACCTCCTCTTTCTGTATTATTCCTTTTATTTCTTTATTTTGTCCAAGGATAAATTATTGTTAGTTAAGCACGTGATCTGGTGGGTGTTGACAACAACCCAACAGTATATAATGTAAATATTTCCAAAAATTAAAAATAAAAAAATGGACACAATAATTTCAGAGACTGTTCATCACTTCAATCAATAAAAGTAAAACATTCTAATTAGAGGATTGCTATTAGAGATTAAGCTGACTCCTGTTCAGTTATTCATTTATTTTAACTGCAAACATTTTGCTCTCTGTAGCTTCTGTCCCATTATCCCAGTTAAAACACTGAAATGTAATGTTGCACGTAAAGATAGGCTTATCCTAATAAAGATGTCTTGACAGCTTGGAAGAAGCTCAGGATTCATCCAGAGAAGCTTTAATACAAATATTTACATCTTATAAACCAGAGATTTGTGTGGAACAGTTGATCTGACGGGTGTGTAGAACATAAAATGTTGTTTACCATAAGATTCTGCGTTTACTAAGTTCTGCTGCTGTGCCATGTGTGTAAATGTGCACATCACTCTCAGTTTAAAGACACACTTATTGTTGCTGCTGCAGCGTGATGCTGCAGGTACTTATTGAAGTCAGAGGAAAGAATCTGTATCACAGACAGCTGTGGGCAGCAAAGAGGACTTCAGTAGATCTAATGTTCCTGCAAAATCCCAAATTACATTTAGTGACACCTAAAAAAAACATTATTGAAAGACTCAGACATTTATCTAACATGTGTCAGATTTGACTATGTCACATTAAGAGCTGTGTTTTGACAGATGTGTCAGTGTGTTATGTAATAGATGCGACAGAAGAGAAGCAAAATAAATAAAAGTTGATTTGTGATGTTGCAGAGCTCTGGGTGTGCATCTCTGCTGACTGAAACACTGGAAACGTCTCTGCTCGATGTACGAACTAACTCTACAGCTGGGAATGCATCCATGGGCTGCGTGCATCTTGTAATGTGCAGCAACATATTTTCCCATTCCAGTTGACGCTGCACTTTAAGTTCTGTTAGATTAAAATACGAGTTTTAAGGATTTGTGGCTGCAGGGCAGATAAATTATGAATTGAAAATAAATAAGAAATAACACAAGATATACAACATTAGAGAACATACACATACTCTACTGTGTATTGGAGGGGAACAGATTAGTATATTAATCAGTAGCGTGCTTACAATCAAGAGATGTGATTTAATTGTTGGTTACAGTAGTTTAAAAATGTGTTTGTGCTTATGGTGTGGTTCAAGTGATTCTGGTAATGGAAGTGAATAAGGGCAATCAGGACCACCCCGTTCACTTTGCCAGTCAGAGCTCATGTACAGTCATCCTCAAATGTATTCATACCCTCCCATAAAAGAAGGAAAAAAAAACAGCTGTTACTGAAATAAGTTGAAATTGACAAAAGAAATAATACATAAAAATTTAATGAAAATCATGACATTGTTTTTGAATTGTGGTTCAACAGAAATATATATATATATTTTTAAAAACAACCCTTTGATCACTGCAATCAAGTGTTTTCTGTAACTCTCAATCAGACTTCTGCACCTGCTGACAGGTGTTTAGATTTTGGCCCACTGCTCACCAGCAAAGTGCTCTCAATTCAAAAGCAATGTCTTATTTCACTACATTATAATTTAGCAATTTTTTATTTATTACTTTTTTCAGTTTCTAGTTATTTGAGTGATTATTGTGAATTTTGCCTTTTCTTTAATGGAAGGATATGAATACATTTGAGGCCAACTGTAAGAACCCATTCTCTGAGATTAATGAATGAAATACAAAGTTCGATGGGTTTGCGTTCTATTTTGCAGTTTTTTGTTAAATTCACACAGTCAGAATGAATCAAATGTAAAACACACATCACAAATGGGATTCACACTCAAAAAGGTTTTTGACAACAACAAAAACAATTGTGGTCTGTTTGCAACTACACATACGGTACCTACAAAAAACCTTCACCATTACTTCTTTCAGTTTCTAGTTATTTGAGTATATTGGGAATTTTGCCTTTTCTTTATTGGAAGGGTATGAATAAATTTGAGGACAACTGTATGACTTGTCATTTAGAACAGTGTGTTTTCAGTGAAATGAGGACAAGCTGAATAGCTGAATGTATGAAATGTAAGACTATAAAGGCTGTAAATTGCTGGACAAGAAAGTCAGAAAAAACCTGACTGGTTTCTCAAAATGTAAAAAAAATATCAAAATCTAAGCACACTAAAATGTTAAGGTAACCTAGATGAGGGTTTGAAGCTTACACTCTTAGTGTTTTATAGTCCCTTTAAATGGTAGTTATAGAAAAACATGCCCTTCACACCTGTTTGGAGTTGGTAAGATACAGCTTGGCAGCCAAATTGATGATTTGAAGCTTGACAATGTCCTCCTCATTAGTGAATGACTTGGCCATCTTCCTCAGAACGTCCGGAGCAATCTTAGGTACATGTTCACAATATTCTCCAATCAGCCACAGGATACTGGCCCGCGCCATCGGCACCTGGGAACACAGGTTGAATTAAATGGTTGTGTACATCTGCCTCTTTTAGGGATGTGACTCGCAGAAATTAAAGCAGATTTTCTTTGTCAAGGTAAATAGTGTTTTAAGACCGCAGCACTCTCAGCTGAAACTTTGTTTACCAAAACAAATATTAGATAAACACTAAGAAGACATAGCAAGAAAAATCCAAAGGAAAGACACAAACAGCAGTTCATGACAGCTACTCTCACCTGGATGTTGTCTGTTAGTTTGGCCATGTGCTTAATGATGTCGCTGTGCTTCTCTGGTTGCATCTGCAGCAGCTTCTTGATAACAACCACTGACTCGGCGACAACCAGCTCTGTGGAAGAGTTAACATCAGGAATAAACGCTGATTCACTGATGGCTTTGATACATCTTCTATTAATCTTAGGCTGTTTGATTAAAATTAATTCAGTTTAAATTCAATCCCAAGACAGGTTCCTCATTTTTACCTTTTATTTATTAACGTGTTTAACCTCAGTCCAGTTCCAGTGTTTAAGAATTCAGGTTAACGAGCTTAATTCAAGTAAACCAGGAACCAATATTTCATACCTCTGTCCATATCAGTTTATTCCTCCTACATAAATGTAATTAAGCACCTTGAGTGTCATACAAAAAGACTCACCATCTCGGTTGGACAGCAGCTGCACCAGACCGTTCAGACATGTGTCCCTCACCTCCCCGATGTTGGTAGCACAGCGGCCGATGGCTTGGATTGTTGCAGCCACGAAATCTTTATCCATGCTTTTAATGTATGTCTACCAGAAGAAAAAAAAACAGACTCAGTATAACAATACAAAATGGAAGGCCGGAGAATTTCTACTTGCAACACAGATCTTCCAAAAGTTGGACTTATTCCCTTTGAGTGTACCTGAAATTCTCTGAGTATGGTAGAAATGTTTGTCTCATTGGCGAGATTAGTAAGAACCTCGAGCTGCAAAAGACAAAAAATACAAAACAAAAAAACATTCATGTTCACATTGATCTCCAGAAACCACTGGACATTTTGGAGTATACTGATAACAGAGAAAGCAAACCTTTAGGACTTTGATCTGAGTTGGGTCTGTGGAGCGGATGTAGAAACTTTTCAGGTATGGTTCAAACATGCCCTGTAACACAAATAGACAGGAAGAAAAACAAAGCCTGAGTGAATCTGCAGCTCTGTCAGCATTTGATTGAAAGTGCCACACACACACACACACACACACACACGTACAGATAGAAATACAACCAGGCGCATCTCACTCACCCTTCTCTTAATCGTCATTGTTGCCACGTTCTGAAGGACGACATACTGGACTTCACTGAGGGAAGAGACGGATGGAGGAAAGACTGATGAACAAAATGTCCCCTAATGGAAGACCGCAATGAAAAAATATTTGCTTTTGATTTAAAACATTATTATGGTTGAGGCTGAAATCCAACAGCATGACATACAGTCGTCCTCAAATGTATTCATACCCTTCCCTAAAGAAAAAGGCAAAATTCACAATAGTCACTCAAACAACTAGAACCTGAAAAAAGTAATAATAAATAAAAATTTGCTAAATTATAATTTAGTGAAATACGACATTGCTTTTGAATTGTGGTTGAAGAGAATAATTTAAAAAAAACAAAAACAAAACTGTCCTGGACAAATTAGAGCACTAGAGCAGTGGGCCAAAATCTAAATACCTGTCAATAGGAACAGAAGTCTGATTGATAGTTACAGAAAACACTTGATTGCAGTGATTGGCTCAAAGGGTTGTTCAACTAAATATTAGTTTACGGGTCCTGTCATGCTTGTTTGCTTGTTTTTTTTTGTTTGTTTGTTTCTTTTTTAAAAAAAATATTTCTGTTGAACCACAATTCAAAATCAATGTCATGATTTTCATTAAACTTTTATTTATTATTACTTTTGTCAATTTCAGCTTATTTCAGTAACAGCTGTTTTTTTCCTTCTTTAATGGGAGGGTATGAATACATTTGAGGATGACTGTAAATGTTGGAGCAGCACTGACTTATAGATTTCCTGTTTATAATGGATTGAGCATTTATTTACAGTTGACCAGATTACTCCGATCATATTGAAAGGTCATTGATTTATGGTTGAGTAAGACATGATTGTGTGGTAGACAGCACGGTGCAGAGCTGAATGCCACAAATGTCCTTTTTTGTGACTATATCAGGTAATAATATCAGGTAATATTGTTAGGTAATATTGTTCGGTAATCCTACATGTGATTAAACAGATGTATTCAATTAGGTGTCTCCATCAGTTCCATTGAAATCGGCATTGTGTATAGTCAGATGACATGCTAAAAAATATTTACTTATGCAGCATCAACAGTGTACCAAGGAGGACATGGTTGGGGACAAGAACTCAAGGTGGCACCAAATATGCCATCTGCAGCAGGCTAGGGTTGGATACACCCTAGTTACTGGAGACCACTGTGGTGTGGTCAGTTTCTCATTCAGAGAGTGGAAAGTTGTGGTTGCATGAAAGGTGAAAAAGCCTCCTTAAAGTGCACAGATCTGCATCAGTATGAATGACAGTGGGAAGGAGGCAGTGAAGAATAAGTTAAACAACAACAAAACGATCAAGTATGCCTCTGAAACACATTTTTTGAAGTAAATTGTGTTCTTTTAAGACTAAGAAGTTTATATTGAATATTGAAGTAAATGTATGGTCAGGATTAATGAACAAAAAGATTAAGCTTTTAACAACATGCATGTAACATACATGATACCATAAAGGACAGGTCAGATTTTTTGATTTAATTCTCCCAGAGCTCTTATTTTACCATTAACCATGCAGCTGAACAGTTTTTGATATTGTATATGGTATCATTGTATCACCTTTTCTGTTATCATGTTTGGTTCAGGAGCTATGATACAAAATTTGGTGATGGTGAAAAGTAATGGCTACATTTCTAAAAGCGTTTGTGAATCCAAACTGTGTAAAGTTTCATGCTTTAATGAGAAAGTGAAAATAAAATTTGTCAGAAATCCCCTGACTGTTGTAGCCTATAGCGCTAACAGCTAACTAGCAAAATGAAAGTCAACTTAGTATATAAAAAGCCTCTATACACCTTGTAGTGAAGTGAGATTTAAAGGAAAATAACACAACATAATTGCCAAAAGACACCAAAAAACAGTTTTTCCACATTGTGCCGTGCTTGTGAAATTTACATTTGCCTCTGCCATTGAATTGTGCCCATAAAGGGACAAACTAGGCTACAGCTAATTAGACAAAAATATTGTCACCTGTGTGGGCTGCAAAGTTTGTGTTTAGTTTTTTTTATGTCTAATTTCCATGTCTTAAAAACAAAAAAACAAACAAAAAAACGAAATTAAACGAATTAAATTAGGGCTCTGTTGGAGTATTAAGTATTTTAAATTCTCAGATGTTCATTTTATTACTCTTCCTAATGTGAAGCACCTTGAGATGTCACTTGATTTTAAAGCGTGATATACAAATACAATGTATTTATTTATTATTTATTTAAACAAAATTAGAGATTTTGTTGTTTGTCACATGCCTAAAAATGTACATAGAAAAATATTAGCATTTTTGCAAGCACCATAGCTCTGAGGTAAAAGCTTAAAAATAGCCTGCTTGGTAGTTCGCTAGCTAAAGCTAGCTCAGTAACAAAATGCTCAAGATATCGTGGCTTTTCAAGCAACAGTTCATTGATATGCATTGAAAATAAAATCAAAATGACAAAAAGCCTTTCATATTAGCTCTCTAGTTGAAATTCTAAGTTAAAGATGTTCAAAATTTCTTACAGCTAACTGTTTTTAGGTGTGATTGTTTGGTGAAGCAGTACAAAAACCTGGCAAATAAGAAAATGCTTTCAAAGGTTTCTGTAGTTTTCTTGTTAAATATCTAGGCCTTGTTATTCCAGGTAGCAAATCCGTGTGGTTGTTATGCGAGCTGAAACACCACAGACTCCATAGGATTAAGTCTAATGAAACATATTGAACAGTACAGTGGATTTCTGACAAAACTCCCACAGAGAGATGCTGCTGTTTGGTCGCTGCTGAATAATGATCCCATTACAGCACACCCAGAGCCACACGACCACTTGTTCAATAAAAAGCTGGCAGACTGCAGGACTTACAGCCAGGAGGCCACCGATGTGCTGTCATCACTCCTTATGGTTTATGCTTTCATGTTTACTTCTGCTTCACTGCGCTCCCTGTTTAATTTCACTTTCTGCTTCAGGGCTCCAGAGATTTGTTTTACTACCTGCACTTGTCATTTTGTTGTTGTCATACTGTTTTCCACTTTACTGAGCTTTATGGTCATTATAGTTTCCTTCTCTCTCATCCAGCTGTGTATTTTGTGCAGCTTCAACTTACTTTTTGTTGCTTTGCGGGTGAGACTTAAGGTGGCTGGTTTGAGCACACTGGGTTACTTTTGGAATATGCTGGTATAGAGATTTGAGTTCATTTCGAAATAAAGTCAGTAAAGCTCACCTGTGGCTTCTCAGGAGACGTACCAGGGCCTTAGCGATCACACCAACCTCTGCTTTAGGAGCAAGGTGAAAATACAGCTGAGCCACAGCCATCACCACCTGGAATGTGCAGAGAATAAGAAAACACATAGTAGGAGTAAATCTTGTGCAGTGAAACAACCAACAAAAAGTGCACTGTAGAGTCCCTTTTTAGTAATGTGATCTGATGGCATTCAGCTCAATTCATTAATTTCCAGCAGTCCGGAACCAATGCTTCACTGCCTCATACCACCTTATGTTGCAGTGCAGTTTGGATTTATTCTGCCAGCGTGTTGAATATGCATGAAGGAACTAAAGCAAATGGTGTTTTTCTGTATTTTTACCGCACTCAGCTGAAAACCTAAGAAATAATCTGCCAATTGATTCAGTCAAGTGACATGGTTGTGATTTTTTATTTTTTTCTTCAGTGTTAGTTTTAACTACTCAATCAGCATATTGTACACAAATTCAAAGCTGCTTTAACTCATGAAATGCATACATTGCAAATATTGCTATATTACTTCATAAAAATGTTGGTATCTACTGTCTCCTAAAGGAAATGTCTGGCTGTTGATTTTATCTGTTTGCTGTTTGGTGCTCGGCAGCTTTTCCAAGCTTCTTTTTATTTAAAATGTTGTCATTTGATCCACTATTGACATAAAAATATGGATTTGAGCCACTTTAAGCCTGCAATAACTGATTTGTTTGGGGGCAGCAGAAATATTGATATATCACCAAATCAGGTACTTTTTAGCAAACACTTAGTTATTTACACTTGCAGCAGTGATGGAGCAACATTGTCATTTATTTGGAGACGTGTTTCTGGCCACTTGATGAATGTAAGACAAAATATATCACATAAACAAGAGTGGGGGAAGAAAACGTTCAAAGACATAAGTGCAAAAGGAAGCCAACTGGTAATTATTAAATCGATGCAAAAAGCGATTTTCAAAGCTTGTTGATCTATGCTACCAGCAAGATAAGCATATTTTCTGCTGCTGGGTTTTTTAGTTCTTATGTCACCTAGAAGCAACCAGCTGGACAGCAACAGTGCAAAGGCTGAATAATGTGTGACGGGGGAATTTTCTAACAACGAATGTGGAACAAAACAGGCCACCCAAGGTGACCACAGCAGCACTAATGTAGTGTGATGCTTTATTAATTTCCTTTGGGAAATTGTAACTCGTCCCCATTTCTGAGGAAGAGGTCAGCTCTGATTAAGTGTCTTGCTGAAGGACATTAAAACGTTTAAATGCTTGAGTGACAGGGGCTTGATAACATGAACGAAGGCTGTGCATACGAAGACCTCATCAACATAAAACAATGTTGGAGAGGAAACTAATGCCATCTCCACCATGGCAACTGACTCAAGATGAGGGTTAATGGGCTGTGCTGTGCTCCACTAATGTCAGGAGTGTGTAAATGTAGTGGCCTCACAGCTGCGTTGCGGCTCTGCAGGAGCGGCTTAGTGTTCCTCAGCAGCAGCCGGTGGTCTGGATCCATCACATACGGCTTCCTCTTGGCCAAGGCAGCAGCCTCGGCTTTCTTCTCCTTCTCCTCGTCGTCTTCATCCTCATCTTCATCTGAGCCGTAGAAGGTCTTATCCCCGCCACCTCCCTCCTCCAGCAGGGATTCCTGCAAAGGGAAGGATGATTAAAGTTTGGGCATCGCTGTGCACCTACCGATGAAGGCTTCCAATGAGGACAGCCAACCAGCACACAGTTCCATTCATACAACAGTATACATACATGCACAGACATGGCACAGGATTTCTGAAATTTGAAACTTCCCACTGTGTTAGCACACCACTAATGGAAAGCATTGACAAATTAAAGCTCCCCCAAAGTCCGGCAGCGCCTACTTCAACTACGACTTTTTTAAAGATGAATAATCCATCCATTATCTATACATCACTTAATCCTCACTAGGAGGGCTGGAGACTATCCCAGCTGACTCAGGGTGAAGGCAGGGGACACCCTGGACAGGTCGCAAGTCTTTCACAGGGCTACACTTAGAGACAGACAACCAAGCACACTCACATTTACACCTACGGACAATTTAGAATCACCAATTAATGTCAACACGTTTTTGGACTGTGGGAGGAAGCCAGAGAGAACCCACGCTGCACAGGGAGAACATGCAAACTCCATGCAGAAAGATCCCGGGCGTCCTAACCAGGACACGAACCAGGGATCTTCTTGCTGCGAGGCGACAGTGCTAACCACTGCTCCACCTTGTAGCCCAAGATGAATAACAAGGGTGTGAATGACCGAGAATTTCCTTGCTCGGCCTCCCAACGTTTGCACAACTGTCATGCTTGTAGGGCACACATGGTTGCAAATTTTAGGCTGCAGACGTGGGCACATGACAAAATTTGCATTATGTGGACATCCTTCCAGACACATGGATGCAGAAAGCATTAATTGGCCTAAAATAGTTTTTCTGCAGTCAAACTATCCAAGATAGACTATTCACTGCATGGAAAGTCATTACTCAGTGCCTAAATAATCACAGCAAGTCACCAGACTGTGAAAAGCAGCTACACTGTGTATGAGAATCATTATCTTAAGGCTTCCTCCTGTTACACAAACACAACGTCCAAAATCATTATACCAGTTTGTCACCACATGCATAGAGAATTACTGCAGTAACAATGTTGTGAGTAATGGCTCCATTTGTTAGTTTAGAGTTTAAAAAAAAAAAAAACTCAACAGGTGGGCCCGAAAAACTGATAAATGTACTGAAATAAGTTGGCTACAGTGAGAGGGAAATAATGACAGGCTTATTGTAACACTGCACAGCCACGCAGAAGTGGAGGACTATAATTAATCCAAGAAAATGAAAGTTGTATTATTGCAAAACATGCACCTATACACTTCTGTTGCACGCTAATCTCCTAGTATGCAATTTATATGCAAATGAGTCGTTGATGACAAGACATGACGAGTACAGCTACTCCTGGGTTTGTTAGTTCATGTGAACTGCTGCGACATGTGGCTATGAATCAGTGAATCACTACTTAGTGTTTATTTAATCAGATTCTTTGACACATGCAAGTGTAAGCAGTGTTGGTACGTGTAGTAAATATTTCAGATTCAGAACTTTACTGTCTCTCACAAAGCAATATAAATCAGCCTGTAGTGTAAATTAATTTAAAAAAAAAGAAAAAAAAAGAACACAGTATGTGTTACCATGACAAGTTATATTATCGTTGCAATCATTGTGGAGATTACAAAATGATAACATAACAAAAATCAAAAAAAAGAAAACTCTGATAGTCATTTATCTGACTAAATCACCAAAAAATTTCGAGTTCCGGCTTCTCATAAGAAATTTTAATAAGGCTTGGAGAAACTAGATGAACATTTTCTATTATTTTCTGTCATTTTATAGATCACATTACTGCAGAAGAATGTCAGAATAATCACTGATGGAAATGATTGTTCGTTAATAGCCTCCTTGCTTAGTCATTTTGTGTGTGTCTGTTACTCACATTGATGTTTGGGTTGAGGAACTGGGTTCTGGCATAGCGGGTCAACATGTTAATGATGACGACCTGACCCCACTCCTCCACATCGATGAGGAGATTACACAGCTTCCTGTAGTTCTTGTGGATCAGGTCGATACGCTCTGGACACACCTCCTCAAAGGCCATAACGACACTCCCTGCCACCAACTGCAACACATTTTCAGTCACACCACAGGAGGTGATGTTAGGATAATGTTCCTAAATATCAAACACGCTTCATGCAGTCTACAATTAAGTCTGCCTTAAAAACTGCTTATGCAAAAACTGCAAGGTGAAGAGGGAGGCTGGTTAAACAAATGATAAGCCTTGAAACAAGTGAGGCATTGAATGCAATCTGGTGCTGTGCACAGCAGCTGGTCCTGATATTTTGTGCACTGTGTGGTTTTCAAAATTGTATTTGCATTTGCTTAGGGAGAAAAAAAAGCTGCTGGAGAAAATATTGAACCAAGTATGCGAACAGAGGAAAAACCCACCGTGGTTTTGTCAGCAAGGAGTTTCTCTATGACTTCAATCAGCTGGTCTTTTTGTTCAGGATCCAAACTGAGAGGAGAGAAGAATAAATCACTCAAATGCACGACATAAGAAATGTTGGAGAAACTGTTAAAAAAAAAATATCACACTCAAGAGTTTAAAACAAATGGATTTTACTGGCAGAGCAGAAATATGTTTCTGAGGGATCTACCTTTCACTGCTATGATTTCACAGTGGCACTGAATCACACCAACATTCAATCTAGACCTAGCAGTTCTTAGACTGGGGATCAGAGCCATAAAATGAATTATGAAATGTTAAAAACTAAAATTTAGTCCAAAATGTATTAATGCATCTTTTAAACATTGCTATAATAACCAATAACCACCTTTCCTTAAGTACTCAAATAAAACAATGAGTAAGTCCACAAGAGCTGGTTGGAATAAATGTGTTTTTGAGGCATACTAGCTATTAATGTATGTAGAGTTGTACCTGTACAGTTTAGGGATTGCATGAGCAGCTGTTTTCCTGACATACGGAGACATATCTGAAGCAGCTTCTTTGATGGCAAGCATCATTATGGGCACGATGATTGTAACTCGTATGCTGGAGAGGACTCGCAGGGCGCTGGCTCTGATCAGCTGGTTCGGATCCTGCAGAAGTACAGAGCAAAACTTTCAGATAAATATGTATCAAAGATTCTGGGATGCTATGTTCCTGCAAAACAGAGATCAAACAGGACTACAAGTCTACACTCATGCTAGCAGCTAGATTCAAACACAGATTTGTTTAAACACTGGAGGGGGAAGCATTAGGTGGGGGGTCTAGCACTCATTGCATGCATCCTAATGAATGTTTATGCATCAATTTATGGTGGAAATGTCTTTATGTAAAGGAAAACACAAAATTCAGGGGTTCATTTATATGACATTGGAATGTGATGTAGTACGGCTCTCAAACAATCATTTTCTGTTCTCATGTAAAGCAGGTGTTATTATTTAATAGTATTCCTGCTGAATATACACACATAGATATAGGCATGACTTACTCTTTGATCCTCTTCTATGTTTTTCATTTGTAGAAGTAGCCTCTTAAAATGTGCATGTTGACATCAAAGATAATTTATTTTATTAAAAATTAATTCTGAGATTAAAAACCTCTGGGACTTTAATACCTCAGAAACTAAAACATATCGCATATATCTGTGTTTGGTATGCGGAAGAAAAAGGGCCCCTCCCTGGGGCATCTATGAGTAAATGTTATGGCTGTCCTTTGCTTCTTTCATGTTTTTACTGAGGTGGTCAAATGTACATGGTCTAAATATTAAGAGGGTATCCTCTGCACCTCAGCCAGCAGCTCTGTGAGGCTTCTGTGAGCCAAATGTTAAAATCAGCATGCTGATTTTAATTCTCACTGTGACAACACCACCAGGACATATCATTGTTACCATTGTCACTTCACAATTTAGCATGCTAACGTTTGCTTTTTAGCAAGGACGTCCAGTTGCATGCACCACCTTCCCTGACTTCACCCAATGGTGGTGCTACTTAAAAAGTCAAGAGATCAGTGATATTTACAGTCTGTTGTTCCAAGACTATTTTTGTAACAATTCAGTCAATAGGTATTTCAATCAAAAAAAAAGAAAGAAAGTTTTTTTAAGTTATTTTTTTTGGCCTTTTTTGCCTTTATTTGAAAGTACAGTGAAGAGAGAAACAGGAAAGCGGGGAGAAGAACCTGCTGCAAAGTGTCATGAGCCAGACTCGAACTCACTACCACTGCGTTGGGGACTTTAGCCCCTGTACATGGGATGCCGGCTCAACCAGGTGAGCTATTGCAGCACCCCTCAATCAAAAATTATAAAGATGAATCATCTGGAAGCATTAGGGTTTGTGAAAAATAAGCAATGCATTAAGTAGATGTAGAAAATTTTCAGTAAATATAACACATAACAGGGCTGGCTTCATTAATCCATTAAAGTGACGGTATTCTGACTCTCAGACATTGGTCACTTTTAATATCTGAGGAAGAGCATTTTGCTCGTAACGTCACGCCAATGAATTGTATAAGGGAGCCTGTTTTTGGTGTGCGGATCGTTCTTCTCTTCTTTTCTCATTTTTGACATTTTGTGATCCAGCACCCAACCCAGTGGGCCTTGGGGATGTACTTGCCTTTCCTTCTTTACACTTTTAATGTTGCTCACAGCTTCATTCAGAGAAACCCACCACAGTGCCAGAGAGAGCTGCGCCTTAATTGTCATTCACTCGAGCTAAGTCATTGCACCAAGTGATATAAAATACATAAAAATGCAAAAACAAACAAAAGACTAATTGTCAACCAATAAAAGCTTATCAAAGATTCCAAAAAGCCTAATCTATTCATGATTTCACAAACACGAAGAATTCTGTTCATGTGTGATAATAACCTAACTCCTACTAAGAACAGCGTGACCTGCTGCTGGATCCTGATTGATCTTGCCTGCATGCCGGGATAATTTATAATTAGAACTAATTAATGAAGTTGCTGCTGTTGTTCCTTGCATAAATGCACACAACTGTCTTGTTTTAGAGATGCTCATATGCTGCTGTCTGATGCTGCAGGTGTCTAATGAACTCAGAGTGAAAACTCTCCTTGTGTATTTTTGGGTGAATGTTGGTGCTGAAATGTGAAAAATCACTTCAATCACTTCAGAAAACTCCAAGGACCATCGCTTGTGTGCACCCATCGGGTAATGTGATGGTACAGTTCAGACTTGGGCTGTGTTAAAAGTGATATGGGAATGTCTGGCCTAAGTAGGATAGCCAGTGCAACTTTGCAACAGAAAAGTTTGCTCATTTAGACATAAAGTTGACATGTGCAGTTGCTGTTAGATTCCCAGAAAGCAGTGCATGTCTGAAAGAGGCTTAACTGAACGCTTTGACACACTGGTGGTGCTAGAAGAAAGTCATGAGAATTTCTTTCTCCACCTAATAGTTTCCAAGATATTACACTAAAAACCGTGCATGTCAACCACATGATTGCACTAAAGGAAAGTTAGAGGAGCCATTGAGATTCATCTTCTGCAGATCATGAATTTCAAAACTGTTCTTGGAGGTATTTCCATCATGGCCACATCCAAGTCCCAAACCCGTAATCTTAATAAACGTCTGAAGCATTGTGTAAGCCGCTGTACCTTCAAGCCTCTCTGGAACGTGGAAATGGAGAGCAGAGCGAGATCCTGCTGCTCCTCGGCATAACGCACCAAGTAAACATAGACCAGCTTCTTCACCTGGAGGGAGGAGCAGCAAGAGGGAAAGAGGCTCATAAAAATCTAAATTATGTAGATTAGTTCAATTATTTTCTCTAAGATAAATCTGAAGTGAAGAGATAAAGCACAGTGATAAAATCCTCAAAAAGAGGAGAGGAAAATTGCAATTTTGTTCAGGAGAGATAAAAATAAAACCCCATGGGGATTTAAAGAAAAAAAAAAAGTGATAGGATATTGTAATGCATAAATTACAAGCATGGAAAATAAAAAATAAATTAAAGAAGCTTTAATACAAAAAGCACAACTTCACTACATAAAACAACACAAGTGAAAGAAATATGAAACATGAAACTGGATTCATTACAAACCTCTATGTTTTTACAGGCCACATTTTTCACCACAGCAGGGAAGAGATCTGATGCATTTTTACCTCGGGCGATCATCTGCAGAGAAAACACATACCCGAAAGCACTATGAAGATTTCACAAGGTGACATTTTTCAAGAGTTTCAGTCATTTGCAAGAGCAGTGCAACATTTTTTTTTTTTTATATTTCTATTTTATTTTAGTCACTTTTCATGCTTTTCCTTCCCTTTCGTCTTTTCTGTCCTGCAGGGATGATGAATGAAAAGCTGGCTGAGGAGCTTCAGAAGGAGGAATCTGACACGGATAATGAATAATTAACAGCTGAATGTACGGTTTGCATCTTTTACCATATTAACTATCGCTGCCTTTGTCTTACAGATTAGGAATATTAAGTCTCTTACATGACAGGATTTTAGCTATAGCACAGTTAGTTAGATTGTGCCATTATATTCAGACTATTAAAATTATTTGCGATTAGTACACTCTTTGGGCCTTTTCTGAAAGTCAGAGTGAATTTGTCTTTCAGTCACAGCGTGCATTCGTACCTGCTGATCAGCAAAATCCCAAAGTAAACATTATTCATACTCACAGCCACAATGCGCTTCATTGCCTCCAGCTTCAGGGAGTCTTTGTTGCTGTCCAGCATCTCTTTCAAGTCGTCGTGTCTGTGGGAAGAAAACATTGAAAATTAGCTCAATGCTCGGCTTTGTTTATTTTTAGCAGGGCAGGAAAACTGCGAAAGACACCGACTACCGAAGGTCTCTAAGAAGACATTAAGACCTGCTTTGCAATTTCCACTCAACACTGCAAATTTATCCAAGTCTGCAAGTGTGACCCAGAAATTATTCTCTTTGAAGTGGGAAATCTGGCTCCCAAAATGTGGAAACCTTTGAAATTGCAGCGCATAAAAGCTGAATAATTGGAAAGTGACATAATCCCTAAAACATGTTGACTTCTCACAGACAGATCGCAGATATTTTAGTACAAACAATGGAAGCAGTGTCGCTTGATTAGAAATGTTTCGCTCCAAAAGGCCCAGTACAACTCCACAATAGTCTATTAGCATTACACAAGCTTGTTCCCTTAATACTTAGGTAAGATCACAACTCACAATTATGGAATGCTCCAGAAATTTTAGTGTTCAAACAGTTCAGTCTCTTGAACAGTCATTTAAGTCTGTGATAACGGTCTGCTACATGTCCATCCTGTGTGCACTGAAAAAACATCCGGTGTTTGTACACAGCCCTGATTCTGCAAATGGGAAACAAACGAAACAGCTCAGACCAAACCACACAACACATCCAGCAGCAGGGGTGTTAGTGCTCAGGCAGACTACATGTACAGGACAGCCTGTGAATTCCTGCGTGTTCTGGAGGACAGGGTGAAATAAGAAGATTTTAAAACACTGCTTGCTCCTATTTTTTGAAGGGGATTTTTGTGCAGCAGCAGCAGCTTACAGAAGAGACTTAGTAGGCCTGTTTCCACAACGTCAACTGTGAGGCCGGATTCAGCGTCATCCAACTTTGCTTCTTTGCTCACCAACACAGACTCCCATCCTCCACTGGGTTCCTGCAGCAGGTCACCACAGACGCTGGCTCTGACTCCACCAGGACAGGATGGCATCGGCTCTACGTTGCTCCTGGCTGGTAAAAACACGACTAAATTTTTTGTTCTTGCTAGATTTCACTCTGTTGTGTTGTAATTGCTGTGTTTATGTGCTTATACGTTGTCCAATAAATGAAATTATATATCATAATGTTTGCTTTGCTTCATCTGAGAAAAAGACTTACACTTCTGCACCAGGTTAGGATCATTTTTCTTTTGGTGCACTTGCTCAGGTGTTAGCGTTATTGTCATTTCAATCTATGAATCTGCGGGGCTTCTGAAGAACAGGCCTTTTTTTTAGCTGTTGTGTTTTGACATCAACAAACATTCTCAGAAATGGTTTATTCCTCCCTAAATCAGCAACTAGCTTTATAACTGATCAGCAGCATCCTATAAGAAATGAAGCCAAGTTAGAAGTGCCAATCACTGCAGTTCTTTAAATGTCCACTTGAGGCTGACTCCAAAACCAAGTCAATCCCCATAAAGTCTGATGATAAAATGTCCAATTTTATTGCAGAAACAAACATGTTCACAGCGTGGTACAAAAACAGCTGTGGTCTCTGTAGCTAATTTTCCAGGTAATGACAACCTTTCAGGAGGTGATTTTTATAGAACTCATCAATGTAAATTCTACAAAAGCTTAAAATTTTGCATAATTAAAGCCACGTCCACTTTAAATGACAGGTGAGTACCATCACAGGACAGTTGATCCGAGACACTTGGGCCCAGCTCCACTGAAGATCCACCTCTTCGCTCATTTTTGGATTAACCAGGAGTTAGGGGAAGTGAGGCACCGCCGATATCATGACGGCCAGAGCCACCACACTGACATTCAGGACTGCTCCTCAGGAAAACACGGGTGACGTCATCAAGGGTTCATCCATCCATCTTAATATACAGACAACTCTCTACTTGCAGCTCATCTAATATGAGCATTTGCTTTTTGGGGGTTTAATACGTGGTACAAACACACATGGTATGGGCATTTTTGTGTGTGTCTGACATCTAAAAAAACAACAACAACAAAAAAAAAACAATTACTTTGCTAATCACCATGATAATTATCAAATTAACCGAATAATGTAAGATTCACCTGCGGAGATGAAGGACAGAGTGATCCATTACAAGCACTGATTCCCAGCCTCTGAGAAAATTCTGAAAAAAAGAGCTGTATTGTGTATATGCTTCTATAATTCTGAATACATTTAGATGTAAAACCACTTACTTTGGGGTGATCCTGCTCTCACAAGGCTATACAATGTAAACATGATTAAAAATATATATATATTCCCATGTTTTTCAACTTCTGCTCAATTGGAAGCAAGCAAAGTTCTTGTACATCTGTGGGTTTCTTGTTTATTTGCTTTCAAAGCGACAAAATTGATCGTCTTCAGTCATGCTACTAGTAGCTCTCTTAGGCTGTACTCAGACTAATTTAAATGTTGACCCGCTGGAATTGATTTACTCGCTCAATGTGGCTAAAAAGGTTTTTCTACAAAGCATTTCTTGAAATGAGACATCAGAAAAGTATTACAATAGTTTCTCCCTAATGAACATGCTTTTCAACATGCAGTAATCAAACGTCTATGCTGTGGCTGTTTTCTCAGCTGTCCGTCCTATCTGCATACATGCTGCCTTGTTCTCTGGCCTTGTTAATCCATCATCTCGTCTGTGACAAGGCAACGGACCTGTCATCTCACACATGAGAAGCAAGATCCTTGTCTGAGTGGATCTGGGCTGACATTTCCACCCTGCTGCAATGCAAACACACATAAACAACACTGACAGCTTCTACCAAACCTGCCAGGAGGAGCCTGCAAACAACAGCTACATGGAGCCAGCAGATCGTCGCAGACGGGATCACTGCTGCAGCTGCCAAGATAAGGACACCGGGCTTATTGAATGGTGAAAGACTGATCAATGACGTTTTCAAACAGCCTAAATATCTGTTTTGTTGCCTCTCAAGTAACACAGGACAATAAGACTGCACATGTTTCCAGTTCATGAAAATACAGCTGTTAACCTTCAGTAGCTTTTAATGCAATAATACATTTAAGACATAACTGACTGAATATAGTTTCAATAGAGACAGTGAACATGGACAAACGTCACTGTAAATGTGACACTGTTAGGCAAGTGGCTAAGTTTGAGCTGCTGCTCCTCATTCAAAGTGTTGAAATATTCATAATAATAACAACAAAATGACACAATGAAAACAAGAGCAAGCAATCCAAACATAAAACTTAGAATCAGACTAAGTCCATCTCCTACTGAACTGTTTCCATGTGGGACCGTGGTGTTAATTAAAGACTGAGAGCAACAGATCTCTGTTGCTTTGCTGTCAGAGTCTTTATGCCTGATCGATAGAATGACGTGGCACCGCTTCAAGCATACAAGCAAACCTACTTCAAAACAGAGCGAATCTCCCAACAGACAGAAAAGATTTTCCGATGGGACACAGTGCCATCGTCTCGCTGTCATTCGGAGGTGTGGGAATGAAGGGTGGGGTTTGGCTGGCAGTGGGTGGGGTGATTCAGTGGCTGCAGATCTGCACATTTCCCCCCCAACTAGTTTCCAAGGCAACAAAGGATGCAATAAAATGAAGTTAAGTGATTTCCTGCCTTCCAGCGGAGGCTTTGTTGCATCTGACAATGTTTCCACGAGGGACTGAAGGTCTGCGCTGAACAAACTCAGTGAACTACTTCCAGGACCTCGAGTCTCTAGTGAACAGAGGACTGAAGCTCTGATTTATGCCGCTCATACTGCTGTTTAACAGGACTGAGATGACAGGTGGAGGTTATGCGTTTTCTTTTTTTTTTTAGTACTGCTTGTTTCTCTTTTCATTAGAAATATAACAGAAAAAATAGAAAAACAGTAAAAGTGATGGACTTCTGGGGTAGATATTACTATTATATGGCACTATGTAAATTTTGGCAAATATTTATGCCAGTACTTTGTAAAACACTTAAATTGTCACTGAATGTGGTACATAAACTATTTTAATGAGCTCACAAAAGTTATTATTGTATGTCCTTTTCTGATGTGCCGCACCCTATGAGAAATACATATAAGGCAGTGATTTAATGAATTTATTTGATATTTATAGGCAGGCTTTGAGAGTTATACATGCATTTATCATGCACTCTGTAAAAGTCATGGCCGCCATCAGAATAAATCTGAATCACCTTCTAAATAAATGTATGTTCTTGAAAAAGAACTTTTACGAAGGGCAGAATTCTTACATAGAAAAAAAGATTTCCGATTACGACAACCTCCTGTAGCGCTATATAACCTTGGAGAAGGTATGCACTCTCTGGTGGGTATGGTGTATTCAAATGTACTCTGCTTAGACAACAATGTGAGCACTTGAACAATCACAAGAAGAATATGAAAATGATTTGCACACCTTGCTGCGATTTACACATTATCCTCCGACACATGCACCTCCCGACACCCCACATGACTCAAAGCAGCACTACAAATTACTTCCCAAACTATGTGATCCAGCTTGCAGTCAGAACTTCTACATCACTCAGCTGTAGGAGTGGGAGGATGCAGGGGTATACGGTATATTTCATCTGTTTAGGTCATATGACAGCAGTGAATGGAAGCCTTGCAGTCTGTGAGGAGGTGGCCTCTGCAGAACAGTCAATTTATCACGACTCTGCCCGAGCTGAAAGCATGTGTGTGTGTGTGAGTGTGTGTGAGTGTGTGTGTGAGCATTTGTGTGCCTGTGTGCTAAGAAAAGGCGTCGCTTTCGTCTCCATCAAGCATCAAAGTGTTAATAATTGCATTGCATCACCAATAATCTAGTTCACTTCTTTCACGCATTTCAAAACCTAAATTCATCAAAGACTGTCAAATTAAAACTCGACAGTAAGGCTTATTTTTGGAATGCGAGCAATGGGCTGACGCTGGTTTCTTGGTTACAAATATGTGGCTGTTTCCCAAAACAAATTAAAAAATGTACTATATAGTTTGCCCAAAGATCTAAAGGCCCAGACATGAGGATGAGTAACCCTAATGCTGATTTCTGGCAGAAAATGAAGGTCCTACTGGTTCATTTCTCGCCGTGAAATCGTGATGATGGGTCACAGCCTCTGGCCATGACTGCAGAAATGTGAACATTTCCATTAACATAGTTTGTTTTGTACAGTGTGAGCCTCCTTCATCCCCTGCCTTCGATGTCAGCCAGTGGTGATGTATTTATATTTCAGAGTTATGGAGATGATATCAGAACAAGACTAAGCATCTACAGTCATGCAAGCGGCTCTGTGAAGCTGTACTTTAAGTAAAGGGTGAAGATAAATGCTGATATGCTCACAGTGAGTATGCTAACATGCTAATACTAAGGCATGTACAGTGTTTACCATGTTCACAGTTTTGTTTTATATCTTAGCATGCTAACACTTGCTAATTTGAATTAAAGTCAGTGTCAAGGAAATTCAAAGTTTTATTTCTAGACTGTCTAGTTAGACTCCTGAACTGTTTTTCAGTATTTTTTGTTGTTTATATTTTTCTTGGAAGGACAGAAATCGTGGCTCGATGACACACTGGAGTCATACTTTGCATGATCTCTCCCTCTAACACTAAAACACTATGAAAATTATGCATTTGCATCAGTGGTTTTTTCACAACTTACCAGTCACTGCACCATACATTCAGCTCGCTAGGCCTTTGTCCAGAAAACACATCTTCCCTTGATGTTAGAATCTACACAACAACTCGGCCTCCTTATTTAAATTTCCTCAGAATAATGAGAAGAAGAAGGTGTGGACTGATTTTGTGAAGCCAAACACTAATAATTTGCTGCTGGTGAATAGGGCCAATCTCCGCCCAAGTGCTTTCAGCGTTCCAGAGAAGAGAACACTGCTTATTTTTTCACAACATTTAACCTAATTTGATATAGTTAGTGATTTTTTTTAGCAGGGTGGCTAACAGCAGCTTTCTGTGGTGTGATAAACACAGAACATATTTTTTTCAGTGCTTCACACTGACTTTAAAAAGCAGAGGCACGGTGCAGATTTTAGTTTTGACCTGATGTTGGCACTGGATGAAAAGTTAAGGACACATCAAAGTTATTATATTTCATTCTGTGGGGGGTATGATGGGTGCAGCAAATGTCCACTCAAATTCTCAAATGCCAACCTCATGGTGGCACTAAATGGAAAAACCAGTGATCAAAGTCATCAGGATTCATTGTCTGGGAAACATGAACATCTGTCTGAAATTTTGTGCAGATCTTTCCAATTGTTGTTGAGCTATTTCACTAAAAACTACAAATTATCACTGTCCTCAGAGCCATGCTGTCAGTCTGACTACAAATGTAAATAATCAGTGGAAGGCATCACATTTTCAGTTTTTTTGACTAATGTGTTTTTTGGCCAAAACTTTTTTTTCCTGGACTCACAGCTGAGACTTCCATAATCTATACAAGAAATAAATAAATGTAAATGAGCTGAATTCCCTTCGGTGTCAGCCAAATGTGTGAACAACACTGAGGCTTTTTCATTGACGGAAGCAACAGATATATCTAAAGATTTATCACTATTCTAAATTATGATTAATAATATAGCTGCCGAAAAGTAGCTGCTGCCTGCTTCAGCACCACGGAGGGTGAAGCTTTGTTTTCTGTGTTAGTTTACTGCAGTTAATATAAAAACCAGTGTAAAAGTGAGTAAAGTCTATAATATTGCACTGCCATGCTTTGGTGGTGATGGCAAGATCAGAATGCAAGTGAGTTTCAAAAGATTTTTTGGGGGGAGAAGGCATTTTTTCTGCCTTTATTTTATAGTGGTAGAACGGAGAAACTACAAATGTGAGAAAAGACAGTGGGGGAATGACATGCAGTAAATAGTCCCCAGCTGGGAATCCTGAGACTGGTTGCTCAGGGCATGTGGTAGGCACCCTAAACACTGGGGTATCAGCTCACCCCACAGCTATCTTTATTATATAAGTGATTAATCACTGCCATACAGGAATCGTACATTAATAAAAGCCTAATGTTTATTATTATGATGAAAATACAGAAAAATCAGAAATGCACGGCACAATATATGTCAGTATTTTAGAGATTGCCCAAAATTTCTAAAATCATGTTTCCAGGGAGGCTGCAAGATGGCAAAGTTGGTCAACACTGTTGCCTCGCAGCTAGAAGGTCGCTGGTTCACGTCCTAGCGGGGACACTGGAGGCATCTGGGTGGAGTTTGCATGTTCTCCCCGTGCAGCGTGGATTGTCTCCGGGTTCTCCGGCTTCCTCCCACACAGTCCAAAAACATGTTGAGGTTAATTGGTGATTCTAAATTGTCCGTAGGTGTGAATGTGAGTGTGCTTGGTTGTCTGTCTCTAAGTGTAGCCCTGTGATAGACTGGTGACCTGTCCAGGGTGTCCCCTGCCTTCACCCTAAGTTGGTTGGGATAGACTCCAGCGACCCTAGTGAGGATTAAGCGGTGTATAGATAATGGATGGATGTTTCCAGAGGAGTTCAGGACTATTTAAAAAAACATCTTTTCTCCTCTGGAGTTCCCATCTGGTGAGAGCCTTGTTAAACTACACTGCTACCACATGATGTTGCTCTCACTCTCTAGTCCCACGTTTACACCTACTGCTGAATGAAAATAAATCACTTCTCTAGAATTCTAACTGCCTAGGAAACAAGAAATCTCTTAATTATGATTTACAGGCCAAGATGAGAAGTTAATTTCAAACCTCACTAGGAACTTTATTGTTGTTACCTGCCACAGTGCAGAGGGAGAGGAGAGAGAAACCTCCCGGCCGAGGGCTTCATTTGTTCTGCAGCTTGTGTTAATTAACCACCCTGATCAAGCCGCACTAATTAATAAAGTGACAGGGATTCATGTGGCTTGTTTGATGACAAACAAGCCTTTTAGAAGATCTAATTAAAACTGGACCTCAAAGAATTTATTACATTTGCTGTAGCTGAGGCCAAACATTCCACCTGTCAGCATGGAGTTATCAGGTGTTCGCCACCACGGACAAGTTACACGTGCATTATCAGCAATAGTGGCTGCTTCAAACACTGCAGGATTAAAGGAAGCCTGTAAGGACAGAAGCCTCTTTTCCACCATTATATACAATAAAAACTTTATTTTGGTCAAAGCATGATGTAATGGCCAAAAACAGAAAAATTCAATGACTCAGTAAATGACAGTTCAAGCAGTTCCAGGAATAAAGGTAACAGTCTTCCAGGTACATCACAGTCTATCTGCTTGACCAGGATGTATTTTCTTAACAGCACATCCCTCTTCTGTGAATTCTCTTAGAAATAAAACCTTATCTTGAGCACCTATAGAGAAAATGACCCTTTCACTGGGCTTACAGTCTCTTTATGCCCAAAGGGCCCGTGGTAACTCTACACCAACACAGCTTCTCTCATTTCTCTGGATTTTGTCCCGCCCTACCGAACAACAGCTGAATTTATAAACATCTCTGAATTATTTAACCCGCTGTGGTACGACAGCGTTCCACGGGCGGTCAGGTTACTTGGCACCAAAGCCAAGAGATCAGCAGGTCTCTCCGGCTTGGAAAGTCTCCATGGAAGTAGGCCAGTGTTTAATGACACTACTTCAGATGTAACATCACTTTGTTCACCGAGAAAAGACTGGAATCACATGAAAAGGAGAAGATGTGAAAAGTATTTGCATGAATCAGCGGCGAGTGAAAGATTGAAGAGTTGCAGCCTGCATTTATAAGCAGCTGGTTTGGCTGTTTTACATAAGCCGACTCTTTCAGCAGACATGTTTCTTGTTTTTTTCACAGAGACAGATGTAAAATTTGTCTCCCGAAACCAACCAGAACTGTAGTTCGGTGCAGCTCTCGTGTTGTGAGACCAACAGAAACGACTGCGGCTTCTGTAATTATATCTCTCTTGCAGCAGATCTGTTTTTGAAAAGCACTATATTTGCTGTTCATGCTAGAGGTTTGCAGTCTAATTAATTAGAGTAGCTCCTGTAGCCTTTGCTTGATGCAGTCGGTCTGATTCCAGATTTATTAAAACACCACTGACACAGAGAAGCTACACAGTTCTATGTGTCACAACAAAGCTGCATAGACAGTGTTTTTATGAATATATAAATTGTCATCCATCCTCAGTCTAATTACTTTTCCATGATCTCTTCAGGGTATCTGTGTCCCCATCTTTTTTTGGTGTTTGGCTCCTAAAATTGAAGCAGTGTTGCCTCTAAACCCCATCTATTTCACATGTTGCACATGTCCACAATGAACAAGCGCTGAAGAGAGATGCTCCCTGATGTTATCCTCACACCTGAGCTGAAAGTATTATTTGATTAATTTAATTATTGATCAACTAATGGGCCACAATTTTGAGACATTTTGTGATTCCATGCTTATCCTAAGTTAGGATTTTTTGCTTTTCTCTTTTTTTCAAACCATTGCAAGCTGAATGTCTTTGGATTTTGGACTTTTGGGTAAAAAGAAAAAAGTGAAAATGTGACATTGGTCAACTCTCTAATGTGCATTTAACAGTATTGTCTGACATTTTATAGACCAAACAACTAAACGATAAATGGAGTAGACAACCAGCATCTGTGCACTATGGCATTTATACCAGTGCTCCTCACTGTTACAGCGAAGGACAGTCTACTGACCAACCCCCTGTCATTTGCTGCGTAGGATTCCTCCATTAGCTATACATGTTTTACCCGATAAAGGGTCGTGGGTGGCTGCAGCCTATCTCCACTGATACTGGGTGCGAGGCAGGGGACTTGTAAGCAGTTTGACTGAGTAACAGTTTCTATTTGAACAGTTTGAGAAACATCAGGTTGCAAATGATCCACAGTTCCATGACACAAAAGCAAAAACTGCAGCAAAAGTTTAAAACAAAAACAGAGTTTCTGCATCCATGCCTCCATTAGCTATACATGTTTTTTCCCAAAAAGGGCTGTGGGTGGCTGGAGCCTATCTTCACTGACATTGGGTGCGAGGCAGGGGACTTGTAAGCAGTTTGACCAAGTAACAATTTCTATTTGAAGAGTTTTAGAAGCCTCAGGTGGCAAAATGATCCACAGTTTCATGAAACAAAAGCAAAGACTGCAGCAAAAGTTGAAAACAAGAACAGAGTTTCTAAGTTTTTGTGCAACCCACTGGGGGCTATCGACCCCTTGGCTGACTCACAACATTTTCTCATCCAATTACATTCATTGTAATCTGACCTGGAATGGAAGCAACTAAATGCCCTTAGTTGTAACTGTAGCATGAAAAGGTTAAACAGGTTCTGGATTTTCCTACCGCAGCGGCTGAGTTTGAAAAGTGCCACCACTGCTGCCGCCTCCACCGCCTTCCTCCAGCGGGGCTCGCTCCTCGTGGTCTCCACCTCCTCCTCCTCCTATACCTCCAGATCGGAGGTAGCGCAGCTCATCAGGCTGGAGGGCGCTGTACCAGGAATGCTGACCGCTATCAGGGGTCAGCACGGGGCTCTTGTCCTCCTCCTGGCCTTGGACCTGGCTCTGTACTGTCTTCACGATGTTCACCGCGTTCACCGGCAGCTGCAGCAGCTTTTGCATGGTGGTCATCTTTGAAACTTAGTCTCAACCTGTAGAATCGTGGGCAGACAAAGTGGAGAGACAGGAGGAAGAAGGAAGATCGCCGTTTCCTTTCTCTCTGGTAATCAGTCGAAATTCTCTTTTTGTGATCCTTGAACAGTTTTCACGCAACAAAGAGCAGCGTCAGCCTCTCTTTTATAAATACTCCTTCCCTCCAAGGTTAAGTATATCCAATGTGGACATTTCTTGCAACACTGGTACTGCGATCCTCTTCATAAACGTGTGGAAAGGTGGATGTACTTTGCTGTAATCCAAATCCAGCGGAGCTCCACAGCACCCTAGGTTTTCTTTTTTTTCCTTCCTTCCTTCTGCTGAGTCTGTGTGCATCCAGTGAAGCAGCAGACATCAGCTGCTCAGTAAATGGATGCTCGGCAGAGAGGGGCGTGGAGTTTTATTTGCCGTGACGCCTCTCTTCTCGCGACTCCTCCCGCTGCTCATGTGGTTCCTGTTGCCGCACAAGCCCCTCCGAGCACACATCACAGTACGTCCATGTATTTATACGCCGGATCTCTTCACAATGACACAGCCGCTCCCATTTTTTGCCACCTCCTCCCCTTCACGCCTGCCGTCTCTGCTCAAACTCTTCACATTAGTAATCTCACTTCCCTCGTTCACGCTAACTCTCCCCCCGTCACAGCTTTCTTTATCTGCCGTCACCTGGACTCGCTGCCAACAAGTCTTCGTCGATGCCCGACAGATGCTTTGAAAAATTCCTCACTCCTCTCGCTCATTATGTTTAAAAATTGTCCTGTCTAATTCATTTTTAATAGTCTGCGTGGTGCTTCGCTTTTTTCTCGTCTTACATGACTCAGCTTTCTTGGCAGTGTCGTGATGAGGACATCTCTCTCTCTCTCTCTCTCTCTCTCTCTCTCTCTCCCACTCATTTCTTTTTGGCTCGACCCAAAATAACTGCCTCGAAGCACAAGTCACATATGCTCTCCCTGCGATCGGTAGCAGCTCAGTCAGGATTTGTTGACATCTGCTTAAGACTAATATGATTTTTAACCTGCGGTGTCATGAAGCAGTGCCTCAGCTGCCCGGGGCTGCAGCATTTACAGTGAAACACACTGACCGTGACAGTCCTGCCACAGAGCGTTTTGTAATGCTGTGAAACTGAATGCAACGTTTGATATAACACCAAGAAATCTTCTTATCATAGTTGCCTCAGAAACTAATTTTGATGGTTTAACAAACTGGAGTCTTTGATCTCCAGATTCTCAATTTAAAGTCATCTCTGTTGAATTGGAAGTGGGGGGGGGATGAACATCACATCATTTTTAAAAACTTCCTAAGAAGATCCAGTTCCGTAAATCTCTTATCATTGCCACAACAACAGACTACTGCTGCCAGCTCTGACTTAGAATTTCTCCTTTTCTTGTCAAAAATGTAGGTGCAGTGCAGTGGTATCATATCCTCTAAACGAAGGAAGAAAATGGTAACAGCATCTCAGAAGGAATCTATGACGGCTTCATCAATTAATAATGTGCTCTAAAGTTTATATTCATCCTCTGAAACCCAAAAATCTACCAGCAGATTCTAACAGCAAGTTTTCTTTTAAGACATTGCCAAAATTACACCATTTATCAAACCAGAAACTGCAACAACAAAGAGTATCTTCAGAGTTTAAACTTCCTTAAGTGTGGTGTGCAGTTCGATCAGAGAAATTAACCAAATCTAAGCGTATAACCTTGATATTTCATCAAAAGTGTTTCAGTCTCATTTAAAAATTTGCCAAAAATGCACCATCTGCATTCACCAGATCCAGTAAAAAACAACACAATTCTGTGATCCTCAGTACAACTGCAACTTAGTTGTGACAAACAGTAATGTGACAAAGTTCTATTCGACTATTCGATTAAACTGAACTAGTTTAGAAACAAATTTAAAACGCAATAGCTACCACATGTTCGCGCTCCTTTTTTTCCAGAATGGGTGACATCTGTGGGTACTTGTACAAGTTGATTCAGCATTTTTTAAAGAAAATTCAGCTTCACTTTTTCCTTTTTTCATGTCTTACGGCATTATAACGTTTTATATTAGTCCTGTTTCCATAAAACAGGGCTACATATTGCAGTGAGCTCATGGTGAGTAAAATATGGGAGGTTAAAGAGCAAAGATTTATTTTATTCTAATGACGAGATGAAATTTAAAAAACTGATGAGCTTAGCTGAGCATAAAGACTAGAAACACAAAGAAACGGCCTTGTGCTACTAAAAGGACGCCACAACCAGCACCTCTGCAGTTCACATATAAATGTGATATTTTAATTGTACTAAAAGTGTAAAAACAATAGTTGTGGTTTTATGGGAGGGGTATTTCTAAAATATATCTTGAGTGTGAGCTGTAACTTCCTAGAGGCTCCCTGGTTGCTTTTTGCAACCTCACAGTGACCACGATAACTTGACATTTTGGGAAATACACTTTTTCTTGTTATGAACTAAATGAGAAGATCGAAGCCACTTAGCTTAGAATGAAGCCAAGAAAAACATTCATAGATGGAAATGTAAAAATCACATTACTGCAAGGCCATCACCTAAAAACCTGACAGCAAAAAGAAAAGAGATCCCATGGAAACATCAGCCAAGATGGTACATCAAGTACTAAATGATGCTGCCTTGATATTTGACATCATGGCTTGAGAACACTGTACCTGGAATAGTCACTGCATTGATCGACCCCGTTAAACTAACAATCATATCAATGCTGAAGTAAAATGACAGTAAAGCCCTTTTTAAAGTGTTTTTTTTTTTTTGCTCAGGGTAACAATACAGAGAAGTACTGACATGGTTTGAGGAGTGAAGCAAACGTGTTTCCAAGGAGACAACAGTGAAGGTCGAGTCGGCGCTTTCACCATCATGTTTACTGACAGACTGGTTAAACCACCTTCACTGAGCAGATATCGACTTCTGCAAACTCACATCTGCGTATCCACAGCCCACACTGGAAACAATTAATGAAGGCAGACTTTAACCACAAGCAAATTTTAAACTAATGACTAATGTTTGCTAAGCAGCCTCCAGGCAAAACCTCCTCCTCCAGATCCAGAGGTCACAGTTCACAGCCTGAAGCTCTGCCTTCCATGAACACCGAGCTCCCTCTGCTGGCGAAGCTCGATGAAGCAGAAGGGAATTACTAGTGAGGAAAAGTGCTGCTGTGGTTGCTGCTTGACCCACATATTCACCGCAGTTTCAGTGGAGCAGCAGCGAGAGTATCAAACAGTAATGCAGTGCTATTAGACTGTTTCCAAACCAAGATGAGCGCGTAGAGAACAGCTGCAAAACCAATCAGGCAGGATGAAAGCAGACATGCAAAAAGGGTGATTCCATACCAACCCTCCTAACCGTCCAAGCTCAAGTCACTGGTTCTATTGAAAAACTTCTGTTAAGTTCATGGGACCCTGTTAAATCCTAAAACTGTAACTTCAATATGTTTTTAGTGATTTTGGAAGCTGACGTATTTAATCTAAATGTAATGACTTTTGCCATTTCTTCTGAGCCTCATCCATTGCTGATTTTTCACTGGTTTGGGTTTAAATTAGTAACTGAAAATCCACGAAACCCTGAGGATAATTTACACCTAAACAGTTATTGATGAGTGTTTTAGTCAAATCAATATATCAATTCAAGCCTAAATAAAAGTGAAAACATAAAGGCTTTGTAAATGTAGAATTAACTAAATGTTGTATTGAAGTGCATTATATTTCACAGGTGTAACTAATAAAGTGGCATCCGAGTGGAAGTATCACACAGAGATAGAAAACTTTTAAAGTCAACATACTACAAATAAAAATGAAAAAGTAGCTGTCATCAAAATAAAATATTAGAAAATTAAGGAATAATACAACATCTTTCATTTTTATATATCGGCAGTAAAAAATACAACTTTCCAATTTTAAAAAAGCTTTATTTTTTAATATTATTTCTTCAGAAAACATACAATACCTTTACAGCTCTATGACTACATTTTGTAAGATCTGTAACAATCATGTATGTCCAAACCAAATAACTTGAGATTTAAACAAAACTACATCAATACGACAAACTGGTTGCAAGAAAGTGAACACTAGTGGATATACTAATTGTAATATTTATTGTTATTAATTAGATTTCTTTAAAACATTCAGTAACAACTGCATTATTCACAAATCAACCTCAGAGTGTACTATAAAAATTTAATGTGTGAATTTAGCACATTTTTTCACACAAGTTCACAAAGCCCTGTCTAGAGCAGCAACTTGAGGCCGCCAATAATATTATTGCCTTTACACTGATGCCCTGAGATAGGCCATTTTTATTTTATTTTTATTCTTTCTTAGTTTATAGAATGTTTTGAGTAGACTACAACGTCATACACTGCTGCTTTTGAATAAATGTTTCCAATCCATAAAACTTTAACTTGCCTTCTCCTTTATCCTTCATTGTTTTAGTTATTTTAATGATACAGTCGTGACTCGATAATCCAATACTAATTGTAAAACCTTCTTTTATGTTGGATAGCAAAGCTGTCGGATTGTCAAGACAGAGATCGAGATAACAAGGAGGGCTTGATTGCTTGAAGGGTAATTTGTTGTTAATTTTTATTGTTTATAGTTACAATAACAAGAGTATTGTTAGAACACTACGCATCACTGAATTTCACACCTAATTAATTGTGCATGTTCCGGCCACTTCCACCCCATGGGAGCGCTCCAATGGGGTGGAAGTGGCCGGAACACACAGGCAGTACTTTGCTGCTGATGCCAGTTTAGGATAGCGGTCACAGTTCTGTTTCCACCATCGGCGGCCGTGGTGGAGTTGCAGATACACTCCACCATTACCATCTGTGTTTACTTCCGTAAACACTAAGCATGCTCACCGTGTGTGACGTCGTCGTGTCCTCTTCTGCGCATGCGGGACACTTTTGGGTCGTATGAAGGTCACACAGCAGATCACACATAGGTCGAATTTAATTGAAAATGTAAGCGAACTTGCAAAAAAATTGGATTTCACAAAAAAAATCTGAATTGAGCATTAAGACCTACAGTCTGAATGTAGCCAATCTGTCGGATTGTTAAGTTAGATAATATGCCGTTATCCTTATTTTTGACATAAAATGTCATGTCAGAGTTGGAATCTAAGGCTGTCGGTATGTTAAGGCTATTTTTTATGGGGTCCGTTCATTTTTCCTAAAAACCTGTCGGATAGCAAATTTTTCGTATTGTCAAGGGTCGTAATGTCAAGTCACGACTGTATTTCCATTTTTAAACCTTAAACAGAACTGGTAGAGCTTAATTCTGGATCATACAGATTAGAGACACGTTATTGTTATAGAATATGTCTGCAATTCACAGTTTAGAAATTTTAAAAGGAGAAATTTTTGTAAAAGAAATCAAACACCTAAACCAACACAATTATCACGTCTAAAAGCAGGAAGCAAATACAAAACTGTGTGAGAGTCTTCAAACTGTTGAATTGTCAGTTCTTTTGCTCTCTGTTGCACTTTCTAAAGCAGGAACTCACAGCTTTTATCATTATTATGGCTACATGTAGTTTAGAGACCTCACATAACTCCGTGCATTGCTCCGTGTGCAGGTGTTTTTCACAGCTTGTTGTACTACAAGAAAAGCACTGGTGGAAATACGAATATTAGAAATGGTTCTGCTCTATAGAGTTCTCCTCGTAATACATGACAATTTGTTTGCATCCAACCACTTTTATGAATATTTACAGCTACAGAATCTACATCTAAGATCACTTCCAGGTGTTTTATTCTGGCTCATGTGGTAAAGATGGCAAATCATCTGGGGTTGAACTGGACTCTGTAGGTTCAGCGTTGTCATGGGTGTACAGGTAAAACATATCTACATGTGGACCAAATACAATTTATATATGTTGAAGAGTCAGGCTACGATTTATGTCATTAACAAGGTCTGATCTGCACAGACAACCGCCCTGAATGTGGATCAGTATCACATATAGGAATGTCTGCTGCCACCAAAGGAGCAGAGAATAATAATCTAAATGAATCATATTATTATATAATATATATAATGGTATGATACATATTAGTAAGGGAGGACTCCAGTGTGTCTTAGTTGACTAGCATTTAGTCCAAATCCACAAGTATGTTGTTACTCAACCAAACACTGTCCCTGTGTCATTTTCTGACCTGTTTCACTCCCTGTCTTTCCTGCCATCTATGTATCTCTGCTGTCTGACTGACAAAACATCATCTGCAAGGTGGCTTTCAGTGAACAACACTGACAGCATACAGGTTAAAACACCTTATATTTGCAAGATGCTGTTGTATATTGTACAGCTGCTCTTAGTCTAGAGTTACTAGACCTAATGAAAATCTATTTTTAAGCATTGCTATTGTCTCAGTGAATTATTAAGGCAAAGAACTGTAAATTTATATACATTGTTGAAGATGGATATAGTGAAGTTGATCATATGATATTGAAGAATGAATGTACCAGAGCTGGAGACATGGCAATTTAACCCCTTCTTATCCATCATCTATACACCGCTTAATCCTCACTGGGGTCGCGGGGGGGGCTGGAGCCTATCCCAGCCAACTTAGGGAGAAGGCAGGGGACACCCTGTACAGGTCACCAGTCTATCGCAGGGCTACACTTAGAGACAGACAACCAAGCACACTCACATTCACACCTATCGACAATTTAGAATCACCAATTAACCTCAACATGTTTTTGGACTTGTGGGAGGAAGCCAGAGAACCCGGAGAGAACCCATGCTGCATGGGGAGAACAACATGCAAATGCAGAAAGATCCCGGTGGCCCCACCGGAACGCGAACCGGCAACCTTCTAGCTGCGAGGCAACAGTGCTAACCAACTGCGCCACCTTGCAGTCCCCCTTCTAATCATTTTCCCAAAACAGCTCCATACAAAGAAACAAACAAATCCTGACATATTTGAAACTTTTGCTTCTTGTCTCATAAAGAGACAAGACAAAGTGAAAGATGAAAACACCAGATTTTATCAAATTAATTGAAACAGAACAAGTTTTCTATAAGATTTGACCAGCTTATTTTTTGTGGACTTTCTGGAAATTTGGTAAAGCTTTGCTACACTTGCTTTGAAACTTCCTGAAAATGAAAGTTGTACACTTACACCTGTGTTTTTCATACTGTTACAAGTCGTCCTCTGGGAAAAACGACTATTTCAACCGAAGTCAGAGTCTAATGTGGAGGTCGACTGATTACCAGCCTGGCCGATTATTGGATCCAATATTCAGCATTCTTGCAATAATGGGTATCCCTATTTTTTTTTTTGTCTGATTCCAAATAACATCAATTATTTTAAAATGCACTGCTTTAGCTCTGATGCAGCCGCCTCTGTCCATCTGTAGTCCTTATGGGTTCTCAAGCAACATCCCACCCACAGCTTCATCTGATTGGATACAAGTATACCCTGTAAACACTGAAGGACAAATGTCTTTTTTTAAATTGACACTAATATTGTCATTTTAACTGCAAATGTCTTGTTTATAATAGGCCAGAATAACTGAATACACCTGAGCAACTGTGGAAGACCTTTAACACATGTGAATGATACATAGGTGTCTGTACGTTAATAAATGAAGCTGTACAACAAATACTGGCTATTGCTCATAATAGTTTTACAGGAGACACACCAGGTTAAAATAACAAAATGATAGCTACATTGACAAGTCAAGTCAAAACATCTGCTGTGAAAAACTGAAGCAGCCTCCTCAGCTGTTTGTGTGCATTAGCTGCTCCAACAAGAGACCCGGCAACCAATTATTGTCTCATCTGTGATCCCTAATGCCATCATATTGCAATAGAAACAACCAGTATGAAAAAAAAACTTTTTTATTTTGAGAACAGCATCGATTTAGACTTTTCTCCTTCCTCAGAAGCTCACCATAATTTGTTTTTATCCTCAAGTTATATGCAAACTGTGCACAAAATGATCAATAAACTCCAGTAAAATGAGAATCAGCTGAGTCTCAGTTAGCTTGTCTGTGATCTACAAACTGTCTTTTACAACTCTCCTCTTACAGCAGCTCTATTTACACCAAATGATTCCCTTGTATTCCATTTAACTCCTTCAGCTCCAGACTGTGATTTGAACTTTAACCCCAAAAAACACACAGTTGAATTCAGTCAGTAACAGGTCCAAGATGGTGAGGTCAAAGTCAGCAACACTGGAATTTTGAATTCTCTCTGTCCTCGTCACCAGGCCAGAGTGAGACTTTACTTCCACCTAATAAGCGGTGTATAGATAGATAATCAAACCTAAATAAGAAAGTAAATCAAAGCCCTATAACAATCAGCCAGTGACACTTATGTTATTGAAATTCGCATCTACAACTCAACCATATTTGATGGACCATAAATGAAGCACAACATCGCTACACCCACATTACTCATAGTCATACTATGCAGCCATGCTTGGAAACCTTCTACAAATGGTGGCAGGCTGCATAAGAGACACATTCTGGTCCTAGTCTGGGACCTCCAGGGTGGAAAGGCTTAAGCATCCCAAAAATATCCTCCTTTTTTATGAGCCACAAACACTAATAAAATACATCATAACAGTAACGGCCTCCTGTATCTTGCCCTCTAACTGTAAAACACTTAGACGTTAAGTACTACTGTAGTGGGCTCTGGCATATATATTTTGAAAGATAAATATTACAAGGTTATTGTTTTGACTGTTTCACCCGCATTAGATTGGACAGTAGATCTGGACAGGAAACGAGGAAAAAGAGAGAAGAGTGTGACGTTTAACATAGATATGTCTCAAACATCACATCAGAGAGTCTTTTACTGCAATAAAATGTCAAAATATTTGCAAAATATCAGTGGCCCTTCGAAATGTCATACTTGTCTTACATCATGGTAAATGGAATATTTTAAGAATCTATTGGACTCAACAAGCATCTTAAAGTTTCTCTCTTGTCATCGAATAAACACATTAAAACTAATTTCTCTCTCAGATTAAGAAATGCCTCTAAATAATCCCTTCCTGCTTTAAAACAGCTCAGATGTGACTCTACACTGTTGCTTTATTTAAAAAGTGCACATCTATGCTCCTCTCTCATCTTTCACTACTTGCTGTGGCTCGAGCACACCAGCTCCCCTCGACTCTGCTCAAACACTGCACAAAAACTACTCTTTGCTACACAATGGTAAGCTGTGAGATGACTTGTTGTTGTAAATATGCGCTATACAAATAAAATTGAATTGAATTGAATTGACTGTAATATTTGGGTATTTCAGCTATACCTGTTCAAAATGGAAACCAATTCTGAAGAAGAATGACGAGTGCAAAGCCCAGATCTAGTTTAGATGTCAGGCCTTTTGGATGCCAGTGTGACACCACAGGAGAAAGGTTCCAAACAGTCTTTTATTTTAATTTTGCAGATGCACGCCAGTACAAAACAACCCCCTACAATAGATGCTACTTTCCAAACAGAGTCACTGAAGCCCTCTGGTATAATTTCCTGTATTTTTTTCATATCGCAAGACAATATCGCAACTCTCTTTCAATATCATGCAGCCCTACTGGAAACCAATTCTGAATGATAGAACAGAAATTCCAAACCCTGCATGTTGAAAGGATAAGTTCTTTAGGTTTTGTTCCTTTTAAACCCTCAAAAGCCTGAACGTGTCATTTTGAGACAGTTTGTAGTTTTAAGAGGGAAACACTCAGCCGTGGTGCTGACTTCTTACTCCACTTGTGATGTATCTTTTAACATAGAAAAACAGCACATGTGGTTATGGTTACAAGGGGGGAGCTATTTTGAACTCTTTGTAACTTTTTCCTGACCTTGATGATAACTTAATGCAGGAAAATATTTAGCATGTTAACCAGTAATGACACAAAATTGTTAGACAATGCAATTTTTAAATTACAATTGTATTTTTTATGGGGTTTCTGTGGCTACTGAGCAGTATATCTGTTACAGAAAGGACTAAAGTGTCCCCCAGAACAAGAACAAGGACATCCTGAGACAGCGAGCAGCCTTACAGAATAAGGTCATGACTGACAGCGGAGTGTGTGCGGAGCTGCTGCCGCTGTCCAGCAGGGGTGGTGCTGAAAGCCGGAGCTGAGGCCTGGCATCCCCTCTGACAGGCCTCTCACATTTGAACCTCACCAACATGGACACATTAAAGCCCAGAGCTGCCTCACACACACATGAGGAAATGAACATGTATGAGACTACATGCTAGCAGCAGCAGCAGCGGCCCACCACTGCTGCCGGAGCGGACCAGTCACCGCCACAGATTCACGACGCCGCTTCAATCACGGGCCTCACAGCAAACAAAGTTCACTCTGCTCTGCTTTCAAACAGCTTTCCGTCCACTCGTGTTAAAATACACTTTCTATGCATCCTAAGAGGCAGGAAAGAGCACCTCCCCCCCTGTAAGCTCCCTCGGTAGACCCCCACAATATGGCAAACAAAAAAAAAGCAGCACCGCGCCAGGTGGCTTCGTACCTTTTGTAGTCGGAGGAGAAAATCCCTCCGCTCGCCGGATCGTGACCATATTCAGGCTCCCCGACGCTGGACGAGCCTCCCTTCTCATCGTTGAAAGCAGAGCTGGCCGACATCACCGAGGCTTTCTCCGTCTTTTCTGTGTGTGTGTTTTTTTCTCTCTCGCCCTCACAGAGCAGCGATGGAGATTTAGTGCAGGAGGCAGCAGGATATGCGGCTCTTAAAGGCGCACACACAGACCTTATCTCTGAGTGATGCTGCGGTCACGTGACTGGCACAGATTATTGTCATGGATGTGTATCGCCATGATTGTAGTTCTCAAACCCACAAGTGTTTGACACAGAGGCTCCTCCATTTAATTTCTCATGCTTTTATTGTTTTTTTTTTCTTTTGCAAAAATAACTATGCACATTTACTCAACTACTTATTTTCTTTGATGTGCTGAAAGATCCCAATTTTCTTCTACTGTATACCTCTACTCATAAACTAATTAAAAAAAACAATTATTTTTTTTTTAAATTCTGTATTTTCAGAACAAACAAAAATGTAATAAAAATTACAAAATTTGGTCAATCTAAAGTAAAATCTTTAATTGTGAATAACCATGAAATTTCTATTTTTTAAGAAAAATAAATAGTTTTGACATAAAAAAGAATGTTAAAATACATTGGCATATTGATGAGAATTTCAAAAATGTTTCACTTTTATTTAATTGAGGAAACAGGTAAATTCGTGTTTAATACTGGAAACATATTTGTAAAACTGGCACATATCTAGATTGTTTTCTCCTGGCTAAATCCTTGCTTGTGTTGTATTCGCTCTCAGACGTACGTGGCTTTGGATAAAAGCGTCTGCTAAATTAAATTGTGGAAGTGTAGAAAATTAGATCCAACTAGAGTGCAGACCTTCGCCAAGCAGCTCAATGATTAAGTCCTGCATACATTTTATCTACACTGTTAGATTCATGGATAATCAAAACATACCTTTAGCATTTGAATTAACATTGATATCATTAATAACAAGCTGATGGAGTGATGAACAATCGTTCTGTACTCTCAAATGTTTTGTATACTTACGTTATTTCTGCAGTTACTTACTGGCTTTTAAGCTGTTAGCTAACGCTATGCTAGGTTGGCATAACTACAGCGAAGCTATTGCTACCATAAACAGACGAGCTGTGTCCGAAATCACTCCCTGTGCCCTATATAGTGCACTTTATAGGGTGCACGCCATTTTGTAGGGGCGTCCGAATGTTAAGTTACAAATGTTACACCCTATATAGTGCACTCAAAATATCCCACAATGCACCGTGAAAAGTAGTGTACAGCTGATGGTCACTAACCGAGCAATATGGACTGTCATGCATTGCGTGAAAGGAAATGGAAATGAGACAAAGGAGAGCACGAAAAATTCCTGTTTGTTTTGTTAAATTTTATTTTACCCGGACAGTGAACCTTGCTAAAATTGCGGCACTCGGTTGTGATTTGGACATACTACACCACTTTATTTAAATTGCTTTAAGTTACTGGATCCTGAAGAAACACTCTCTCATCTGGTATGTACAGCAAAATGAAAATAAACTTGATTTAATTTGATTTCTTAGTTACGCAATAAACTGTGAATTTGACGTGTTTGTACTACGCTGTTGCGGCACAAATCGACGTAATTATTAGCTTGAGTAGTGTCTGAAATGTTACTTAGCTGAGGTGCTCCCTATATAGTTCACTACATAGTGCACTATGTAGTGATCACTATATAGGGAGTAGGGAGTAGGGAATGAGTGGGTGATTTCGGACACTGGTTAGCACAACTTTAGCAATGCAAAGTAAATGAAAAGTATGACCAACGCAACGAAATACGCGTCAGTCATCCTGACACATGGCAAAGAGAGCTAAAGTGAAACAGGAGACATGTTGAGTCATTGTTAATGTCACGTTATGAACTTATCTGTCAGTAGCTCCGCTCAGCCCACTCCTGTGATGCTGCCTGGCTGTAGCTTCCTCCTGTTTGTCGGCTTGCTCCACATGTTTAGTCAAATGATGTCATTAAGCTTTCCTTTAATACATATTCACATGACAAGAGACTTGTTTTTAGATAAATGCACATCATGTGAATATATTTGCAAGTAAAAACACAATGGAGTAAGAATTTTCATATTTAATGTCTCATATGACATCTAACATGGCTAACATTTGTTGTTGTTGTTGTGTCTTGCATCTTCTAAAGAGCTCTGTCTCTCACCCCTACCCACTGTACCTTCTGTCCCTGTTCCTGATATAACCTCAGCTGATTTACCTGGTAGGTTAACAACAAAACAGACTTTGTAATTTCAAGGATAATATGACGTCAAACATGGATGACTTTTGGTTTATTTTGTTACTTTTAGTGGACCTATGACATTCAATATCTCAGCGAAATAAATCACTTTAAATATAAAGTGTAAATCAATCCCAGGCCTCTCCTGTAGGTGAATTTACTACCATTTCAGATTATAAACTGTAGATGGGTGAAAACATACCTGGTATATAAAAGGATGCTGTAAACAGCACTGCTGCTACTGTGCAGCTCTTTGAGGTTTTATATATTGCTTCTCTGTGCGGTCAGCAGTGAGAGTTGCTGACTTTTACCAAATATTAATAGTAAGATTTTTCTGCTAGTTTGCAAATCTGCTTCAACAACCTTTATCACTGTGGATTACAATCTAACAAGAAGTCTCCCATCGAGTTTTACAAGTGTATTTGTTATAACAAATTAGAAAATGAAATAAGTTAATAGGAGGTGTGTGAATGATCATTGATCAGTATTATCATCATTAGTGTAGGGCCCCAAAAATCATGTTTTGCTTAGAGCCCCTTGGAGGCCTGGGCCAGCACTGCTCACAATGTCATTATTTCCAGTCAAGTGCTTTGTTTTATGGCCTCCATTGTGTTGTAGAGAAGCTGTGTATTAGATACACAGTTTTCCCCCAATGTTAAAAAAAACCCCCATATAATTCAATAAAGTAATGCACACGGTGTTTATATTTTGTTCAGTGTAGTGTTTTGGTCAAATGTGACTCTCTCTGACTAGGTTTAAAACTACGTACTATGAACTGCTGTAGTTTCCCGCCTCTTCAGTCCTGCCTCCTTCAGCTGCTTGCTGCTCTGAGGATTAGCTGCTGGACTCACCGCAGTCAGACACCTTAAGATGGGTTACCTGAAACAAATTGACGTTGAAAACTTTAAGTCATGGCGAGGGAAGCAACTTATCGGCCCGTTCATGCGATTTAACTGTATAATTGGCACAAATGGCTCTGGTAAGTTCATTTTAAAACACACATTTTCTAGCTAGCTAAACTTAGCTGACGAACCTGCTAGTTCGTTTGTTTCATTTTAAGCTAGCTGCTGCCCCACTCAGCACTCTGTTGTCAGATAAAGTTCTGTAAGTCCTATAGTTTTGAGCATATTTCTCTTTTTTAAGAGGATGGACTATATGTAACTCAATGTATATATTAGGGTATAATTATAGGTTGATTGGGTTAAGTATATTGGTTAAAAAGACAGTTAAAATATGTCTTGGGTAGCTAAACGATGAGGTAGCTTAGCGTCTCTTGGTTAAATTTAGCGTCAAAACGTTATTGTTATAGTGAATGTTGCTAACATAACTAGGCTGCTAATGGTGACACATTATTTTAAAAAGAAGAGTTATGCAGCGATATGATATAAAATCACTGCAGGCAAGTCCAATGTGATGGATGCCCTGAGCTTCGCCATGGGGGAGCGGGCCGCCGCCCTGCGGGTGAAGCATCTCCGGGACCTGATCCACGGAGCCCACATCGGGCAGCCCGTGTCGGACACCGCCAGTGTCGCCATGCGGTACTGCGACGACCAGGACCTAGAGACCGTCTTCAGTCGGACCATCACCAGTCAGTATAATATGCAGAGTGGATTTTTATTTGGATTCCTTTTGTTTTACTGTTGTTGATTTTACTGACAGTTACTGAAGCTAATTGTGTACAAGGAAGAGACAGTTTTTTACAAGAAAAGTTCAGTTGGTACTAGTAGATGTATATTCACAAACGTGTGCATTGTCAAAGTACTGTAGTTAACCCAAGTCTAAAAATGACCTGAATATTACATCCATCCATCATCTATACACCGCTTAATCTTCACTAGGGTCGCGGGGAGGGGGGGCGGCGGCTGGAGACTATCCCAGCCAACTTAGGGTGAAGGCAGGGGCAGACAGGTCACCAGTCTATGGCAGGGCTACACTTAGAGACAGACAGCCAAACACTCTCACATTCACACCTACGGACAATTTAGAATTACCAATTAACCTCAACGTGTTTTTTTGGACTTGTGGGAGGAAGCTGGAGAACCCAGAGAGAACCCATGCTGCACAGGGAGAACATGCAAACTCCACGCAGAAAGATCCCAGTGCCCCCACCGGGATGCGAACTGGCAACCTTCTTGCTGCGAGGCAACAGTGCTACCAACTTTGCCACCTTGCAGCCCTTCCTGAACATTACATTACCGGTTAATTACAAAACTGTCTTTAAACAGCAGGCAACAAACTATCTTGAGACAAGACTTATAGATGTTATGTATCAGGATAAATACAGATATTTGACAGATCTGTCTTAACTGCTTTTCATTGTATATTTAAGGGGATTCTTCTGAGTACTGCATCAATGGCTTACATGTGACTTCTGCCAAATACATGGAGGAGCTTCAGAAGATTGGCATTGTGACCAAAGCTCAAAACTGTCTGGTGTTCCAGGTAAAATGTTGTGAGACTGCACTGTAATGTGAAACATATTTCCTGAACAATATTTATGGATGTAGAAGATGTTGTTGTATTTCGTTTTTTTTTTTTTTGTCAGGCAGTTTCCATGTTGTAGATACTGCTAAATGACTATAAGGAGGAAAAAAAGATTTCATGCAAGAGATATATTGAAAAAATGTAATTTTGGTATGCAGCATGTAATGAATTGTTGTGGTGCATTGGTTGTCTTGCTTTATGATAGGTAAAATGACTGAAATAAATGATTGAACATGACAGTTACAGTCAACTGTCATTTAAATATTTTAACTGGGAAATAAAAGTTGTATCTTATTTCTTATCATTACATTAATGCTATACATGATTTTGGGAAGATATGTTAGATACAGGCACAACAGAAGGGTAAAAGCTGATGGTAAAAATGCCTCATGAACATGTCCCTCGTTATGCTGGTCACCAGGGGGCAGTGGAGTCCATCGCTTTAAAGGACCCAAAGGAGAGGACCAAGATGTTGGAGTGCATTAGTCAGTCCAGGGAATTCGCTGCAGAATACCAGAAGAAGAAAGTGGCTCTGCTGAAAGCCAAAGAGGACACGCAGTTTCACTTTAACATGAAAAAGTCTGCTACTGCAGAGAGAAAACAGGTGTTCCAGGAAAAAATAGAGGTAATGGAGTTACGCAAAAGAAAAAGAAAATTTCTGTCCATCCTGCCATACATGCTTGTGCATCCCCATCCTTAAAATCAGGAAAAGACAGGAAACTATTTCACTTGTCAACTATATTCATAACCACCTACAGAAAAATTAAGTGTCCGGCCTAGAGCAAATGGTGTACTATCACTGCATACCACTGTTTCTGCATTCTAAATGGCAGACCCAGCTGTGTCGTCTGAAAAAAAGACATCAACAAAAATCTTCTTAAAATCACATTTTTTAAAAATTTTGCTTTATATCCATGAGACACATTGAGTGACAGGTTGCCAATCCCAGTGTTGCTCTTGCTAGATTTGTTGGTTTTGTAATTGTAGAGACACCTTTAACAGACACAATTCCTCTTCTATAAAACATAATAGTAAATAAAACGACTATTAGGTAAGATAACAATCCCTCCTATATTGATCCCTGAATTACTCAGACTATTGTCTATATAATGTAGCTATAAAAGTCACCGATAGCATTTAGTACACATGCAACATATTACCTTCTCATTTGAGTGTAGCCTAATGTCATCAAAGAATGACTGACGTCCAAGAATCACAGCGTAACTTGTACGGATGCTAAATCAGTTCTGTATCCTCATCATTTAAAGGACTTTTGTTTCCTTTTAATTTTGTTTCTCTAATGGGTCTCAATGCTTGTTTCCATGCTGGGATATGTCCTACCACCTTTTTTTTGTTGATGCTATATGTGAAGGAAAGAACAGCAGGAAACACATGATGGTGTACTAAATTTCTGATGTGTGATCACATGAGTGGCATCTTAACCTGCATTAACTGGAGTGCAATTTACTTGCTGTAATTCGTCTTTCCTGTTCATCTGTTGACTTCACCACACCTTATGGTATTTCCAGGCCCAGAGATACCAGGAATTGTTAGATGATCTTCAACAAAATCGTATGCAACTGACTCTTGCTGAGCTTTACCATAATGAAAAGGGCAACAGAGCTTCCAGTGACACTCTGAGGGAGAGACAGCTAGCAGTGGCTGCTAAGAATGAGGAACTGGTAAACTCGGAGCGGAGGGTCAAAACCGACAAGAAAGAACATGGTCGCCTCATGAGAGAGCAGCAGATCATCGAGAAGGAAATCCGGTGTGTTTGTGTTTTTGTCTTGTGTGTCAATTAAAACTTTAGAAGCTGTGTTAAAGACCTCCCACCCGTGACAATCAAGGTTTTTAACCTCATTAACATGTGTGGATATGTATTGTTTTATATGCCGGGAGACACATTATGAGCAAAGTAGGCATTCAACGTTGTGAGCTGAGTGTTCCCACCAAGAAGCTGTAGCAAAAACATGGATTTAGACTTGAGGTGTTTCATAAGCTACAAACTTAACAAAGCAATTCCATAAACTTGTATCATTAATACTATTCAAAATCGGTTTCCAGTTTGAACATGTATGACTGAATTGCTTCAATATTACAACTTGTCATTGCATAGTGTAAGTCTGTTATTTACCAGAACTAACTGGCGTCCTTTCACCTTGTTACATAGAACACAGGAGCATATCCTTTCCCAGTGTCGGTCCCAGTACGTCAAAGCCAAAGTGAACACCTCTCATCACATGAAGAAGGCTGAGGAGGCCCGTTTAAGCTTACGGAAGAGTCAGAAGCTGTTGGCTATTAAAGAGCAGGAGCTGGCAGAGGGTCGTCAGGACATCGCTGAACTTGAAAGGACCTGGAGACATTACGAGAAGCAGGTCAAAGAATCGGGACCTGCCCAGAAGAGAGACGTTGAGCTAGATAAGGATCAGGTGAAGTTAAATATACTATTCACAATGGACAAAAATTAAATTACATTTTTGCTTCTTTTTTTTTCTTCCATTTTTTGGTCTTTGTTTTTGTATTAGATTTCAGGCAGCTTAGACCTATGTAGTCATAACATCCTTATTATGTTTTCTTGTGTCTACCTATTACAGTTAGAGCGATATAAGGAGCTGAAGGAGCTGGCCTGTAAACAGGGGGCCATCCTCAGACAGCAGGAAGAGAAGCTTCACTGGGAGGTGAGAGCGGACTGCGAAAAGATGGCTTTCGACCAGCGCAGACAGAAGGAAGTAAAGGTCAGTAATACATTTCTGCTGGTGTTACATATACACTGAACTTAGTAACCACAGATTAAACAGCTGTTGAAAAGCACATATATCTAATTATCTAAATTTCACACTACAGAATTTATGATTTATATGCTCCTAATTCTACCACACTTTAAACTTTTTTTTGTAGGTTTCCATCAGGAACAGCCAAACTCAGCTGGAAGATATGACACACAGAGCAGAGAAGCTAGAGGAGTACACCAAGACCTGCATGTATGTGTGTATACCTCAGACCAAATGACTGTACAATTAGCCACTGAACCTAAATGCTACATAGATGCTAATATGTTGAGCCTAATACATTTTTTTTTATGTTTAGGTAGGCGTTAATTGGAACTTTCTGGTTGTTAATCACTGAGAAATTGTACATCTTGAAATCAGAATATATCCTCAGAACAAAATGGAGCATACTTAATTATAAAAGCACTTTATAGCTGTTTTCGGACATACGAGGTGTATCAGAAAAGTTCCAGGACTGGTGGCACAAACAATATATTTCAAGCTCAAACTACAAACTACCAGTTCCTCCCTTCAGACCATCAACCAGCACGTCTACAAATAGATCCCATGGCGTTTGCTTCATTCAGTGCGCAAGAAGAGGTGAGAATTGTGGCAGAACAAGTCGTGGCTGCTTCACCATGACAACGTGCCTGCTCACAATGCCCTGAGCATCCGACAGTTCCTGGCTGAGAAGAACATTGCCGTGCTGGAGCAGCCTCCCTACTCACCTTACCTGGCTCTGTGGGATCTTTTCCTCTTCTCCAAGCTCAAGGGGGTCATCAAGGGGATCCGTTTTGAAGACGTGGACGACATCAATATGGCTGTGATGACAGAGCTGTGGAGGATCCCGGAAGAATCCTTCCAGGAGTGCATGGCGGCGTGGCAGAGAAGGCTGGGAAAGTGTGTTAGCCTCCTAGGGGATTACTTCGAAGGGGAAAACTTGTAGTGTGGATTTGAAATATATCTTTTGTGACACCAGTCCTGGAACTTTTCTGACACACCTCGTATAGTGCAGACATTATCTTTTCTTGTAGGAGATGTATGTGAGAATGCGAATAAATCAGTTAAACCAGCCATTGAATGGAATTAACCCTAACTGCCAGTACAAAATCTTTGTAATGTGCAGTTGATCTCATGTGTGAATAGAGCAGGTAATTGTCACACATAATGAAGGAACGTGTGTGCTGATGTGCGTCAAGTCAGTTTTTCCGATTGTAAGAACACGTCTGAAACAGTCTCTATTTGTCTGCTACATATGTGAAAAACAAGGCTTTGTCCATAGCTCATGTGTAAACACGGCTTATGACTCAGGTCATCCCTTGAGGACTACCGTCAGCGGGAGGAGGGGCTGAGTGCAGAACTGCAGCAAGGTAGCCAACGTAGCGAGGAGGTGAACCAGGAGCTGAACCAGGTGATGGAGGAGCTGGGGAACGCCCGTCTGGACAGGCAGGAGAGCAAACGACAGCTGCAGCGCAAAGAGCTGCTTGAGAAGCTCCGCAGACTCTTCCCTGCAACTGTGGTAATAAACAAACAGCCATAATTATTATGGATACTATCATTTAACTCCTGGTAAATTTAGGTTACTGAAACCTAGTTGTAAATCGCTACAAATAGAAATCTTCTTGTTCTTGATGAAGTCACAACAATATAACTACAAACCACTACAAGAGTCATCCATCATTCATAACTTGTTCACTGTTCAGTCTTTGTCTGTCTTAATATAGTGATAGTACACAATTTAAAGGTGAGGTACTGGATTATGGAGAAGGATGGTTGATATGTGCTTAGTCGACATGTTTTGATAGGATATGCCAGATTTACCTTCTTTCTCACTCCCACTGCCCCTGTTCCCCCATCTCCCCTCCCTGTGGTCTTTCATTTAAACGGCTTAATCATTTAATTTGTGTCATGTCCTGTCCCAGTATGGTCGACTGTGTGACCTGTGCAGCCCTATCCACAAGAAGTACCTGCTGGCTGTAACCAAGGTGTTTGGCCGCTATATGAGTGCCATCGTGGTGGCATCAGAGAAAGTAGCCCTTGACTGTATTACTTTCCTCAAGGAGGAGAGAGCTGAACCGGAGACATTCCTGCCTGTTGACTACTTGATGGTAAGTTGAAACTGTTCATAAAGGAAAACATGCATTTGCAGGATGGTTCAAAATGGAGAATCCCCAAAAAGCTGTTAAAATCTCTTTTATAGCAGCGTAAGGAGTTAGTTTATTTCTTTGTCAGTCACAGAAATACACATGCATGCCTGCAGTATGTCAATGAACTGCACAGGTGAATCCTTTGAACGAGCGACTGAGGGAGATGCCTGGTGCCAAGATGGTGGTGGATGTCATACAAGTCAATCCTGGCACAGCTGCTGCTCAGCTGAGGAAAGTGGTGCATTTTGTCTGTGGCAGTGCCCTGGTGTGTGAAACCATCAAAGAAGCCAGGAGTATCGCCTTTGACAGACAGGAACGCTTCAAGGTAAGCTTTGCTCTCACAGATATGGGAGTCAGAATTATTTAGATCCAGTTGGTTAAAGAGAGAAGCACAAGAAACTTTATTTCTTCTGCTCGTAGTTATTAAAATGACAGTAGATATGGTATTCTGTTGTGTTTCCTGTAGACAGTTTCTCTGGATGGGACACTGTTTGCAAAGTCAGGTACAATCTCTGGAGGCTCCAGTGACCTGCGCACCAAAGCTCGCTGCTGGGATGAGAAGGACATGATGCTGCTGAAGGAACGCAAGGACCAGCTGATCATTGAGTTGCGCGTGAGTCCACACAAAAAATGTCACATTAAACTTAAGAAACCTAAATAGTCTTGATTTTATTAGAGTAAATCAATTTAAGTCTCTCAGTTTTGTTGAATTCTTCCCTGCCAACAGAACTTTTTCTTAATTTTTTAGGATTCATTACATTCTTCAACACACACTGTATATATTTTTTGTTGAATAATTTATGTTAAGCACAAGATACATGTTTTGTTTTTGTGATAGGATTTGATGAGGCTGAAGAGGAAGGAGTCAGATCTAAAACAGATAATTGCGGAGGCTCAGGGAGCTCAGACCCGCCTCAAATACTCTAAAGCTGAGTTGGAAAACCTTCGGAAGAAAAGCATCGTTAAATGTCAAGCGGTAGGGTCACAGAACTGTGATAATCCCATTTAATATCTTATTTGACACTGTGGCATTTGACATGACTGTATTATATTTATGTATCGCAGGTAGTCTTAGCTATGTCACAGTCACCTGAATCCCAAAGCACTTTAAACGTAAAAGGACATATTGAGTGCAGAGATAAACTGACAGTTCACAATTTGTCAGTACTTATTCTGCCTCATTTGTTTCAATGATTGTTGTCAGGAGATTTCTCGAATGGAAAGTGTACTAGCCAACCTGAACTGTCAGATTCAGATGCAGCAGCAGAGTGTGGAGGCCAAGAATGAAGAGATGAAGGCGATTAAAGACCAGATTGACCGGGTATTTCTGTTTGCACAGCTTTGAAACTCTGTGTCAGCATGTGGAGTACGATTTTTGCCCCTCTGCTACAGTTACCAATTCGTTTTTATTTAATCTTGAGAATCCTAAGAATTAAAATAACTTAAATTAATAACAAATAAAACCAGAATGTTATATGATGCCTCATTACATTGTTAAGAGCTGACATAGTTTTGTTTATGAGTATCTTTGACACTGTCATCAGTACCAGTCTTGTGCATTTTGTCTTAGTGTTCTGCCTATATGTTGAATATATGTATGCAGTATTAAATTTGTTGCATGAATTTTAAAAGCCCACCAGGGACAGGCATTTCAGATTAGATTGTATTGTATGTTGTATTGCTTTTATTGTAAGGCGACCTTGAGTGCCGTGAAAGGCGCCTTATTAAATAAAATGTATTATTATTATTATTATTAGATTAGTCTATAAATGCCTTGAGATGTTGCATCAGTTCATACTACATACATATCACTATACAGATGAACATTAAATAAATAATAAACAAATTTCCAATTAGAAAATAGGAATATCCAAGTACTAAACTATTTCTCTGGCAACCTGCTAGAATGGCTGCTAGAATACTGTAATCACAAATCCTTTACCAGCTCTTGTCTAGTGGCTGGTTATATACTATATACAGCATATATGAAGAGTTCATTTGCAAAAACAGGTAACTCCATTTTTGTAGATTTTCAGAAAACTTTTTTGTTGTTGTTTGCTTGATATAATATCAATCAAACTGAAGGTGAGTGGATTTGACTTCGTACAAAGACATGACAAAAATAGAGATAACTTAGGTTTGATATTGTCTCAGGTGGACGATGGAACAGTGGGTGTTTTGAAGGTTTGTGAAGATGGCGTTATCTGTTTTTGCAAATGAACTCTTCATATACTATAGATATTTAACAGTATAACTGTTCTGTATATTTAGATGGAGGACTTGGTTTTTTCTGACTTCTGCGCTGAGATTGGTGTGGACAGCATCAGGGAGTATGAGCAGGAACACTTGAAACAGCAGGCGGAGTTTGATAATAAAAGGTACAGCAGTCACAATCCAATATTGTTCTGTGTCATTCGCCAAATCTGGTGATTTGTTTATGATAAATAACTCAGTGAAAAAAACTGGCAACAAAAACATGCATTGCTTTTCAATATTGTGCTTTTATGTATAGGAAATTTGGGAAATTAAATTTTTTTAGTTGGTCCCTTAAGTACTATCACAATAGAAAGCTAATCACCAACACTGTGTAAAACAGTTTTAATTTTTTTCTGTTGATATTTTTCCCTTCACAAAATAGTATTCGTACACTATGTATGCAAGTTCTTATTTGATTTGCAACACCTTCATCAATCTCTGCCTTCAGGCTGGAGTTTGAGACTCAGCACACTCGTCTGAATGCACGGATTGAATATGAACAACATCAACTGGAGCAGCAGAGGAAGAAGCTCCGCAAAATGGAGGATGCCATTAATGAGAAGGAGAGAGCCATGGCTAAACAGAGAAACGTAATGATCACTCTTTTAATGGTGATATGAAGCAGTTTACTGCCATCTAACAGCACATGTTTTAAATTTGCAATGGATAAAATACTATCCAGAACCATAACTTTGTTTTCTTTGATTATCCATCTTTCCCTGGTATATCAATCCCCTCCAAAATCTCTAATTATGGGTTTAGTGGACGCTCAGGTGGTTGGCTGAAAGCATCCTGGCTAAAAACAAACACATGGCTGTTGTGTTTCTTGGTGGCCTTTGCAGGGTTTTTTTCAGCCACATGTTTCTGTCTCCATACAGGATGAGATGAGGCTGTTGGAGGTGGTGGAGGAGGGTCAGAATAAGCTGCTGGAGCTGAACAACCAGCTGCTGTCTATGAAAAGCCAGGTGGCTGCTGTCAAAGCTGAGTTGGACCAGAAAAATCAAAGCCTTCGGGAGATTAACAAGTAAAACTCGCTCTAATAATTCTAGTGCTATTGCCACCGTTCCTGTGTGTTTTGCAGTTATTACTGTATCCACTTGTACTCCTGCTAATAATAATAATAATAATAATACGGCAAGTGCTACTTAATTGATAGAGGGAGGGGAGTCTAACAAACTCTTGATCGTGTATCATGTGATGTTCATTTGTGCAAACCATTCTGGTCCTCGATGAATTACCTACTGCTGAAATTGTTTGCCAAGTGTGTTAATTAACAGACTGAAAGGAAGTGGCATTTTTATTTAATATACATTTAATAGGTATTTCCATCAGTAAAACATATAGAAGCATCCGTTTAAATGAACAGTGATTTTGTTATGATGAGTTGTGAGGAATGAGGACACCACTTTATGTGATATGACATGAACTAAGGTATTCTGTCTGGATGTCTAGATTATGAATGAATGATTTTTATATTACTCATAGAGAGTTAGTGAATCGTCAGCGAGAGGTGATGTCTGCAGAGACTACCTTGGAGCAGAAACGCTTGGCTAGACATAACATGCTGCTGGCCTGCAAGATCCAGGACCTGCCCATCACTATGCTGTCAGGCAGCCTGAATGAAATCAGTGAAGTGCAGGTAGGACACAGATGTGTGTTAATCTGGTCTGAATTATCAGTGTAGCACCAGCCCAGCATGAGTTTGATAAAGTATTGGATATTAATTTGGGCTCAGATGATCACATTTTGAAAAAAAGATTAGCATTATGTGGTTACAGTCTTATCTGATGGTTGATTTGTGTTGTCTGTGCAGCTGGACACAGACTCTGAAAGCACCTCAGCCACTATGGACATCTATGAGAGAGAGGCACATATGGTCATCGACTACTCTGAGCTAGAGGCAGAGTGCAGGGTGAGACATAAAGCCGTATTTTCATGCTTATTTCTTCTCAGTGTTTTTCATTCCTATGATAAGCTTGTATTACAGAGCATGTATTGAAAATGTGTTGACAGGGTCTGCAGACTGAGGAGGAGGTGGAGGCCTACCTGGAGAGACTGAAGGAGTCAGTGCTGTCTGTAGAGGGAATGCTAAATCGTACCACTGTCCCCAACCTGAAGGCTCTGGAGAAAATGAGGGAGGTCAAGGACAAGTTTCAGGGAGTGATGGATGGTATTTTGTTTAGTCTGAGAAGTTTTTCCTTTTAAAAATGAAACTCCTGGTTTAATATATTACTAAAATCACTACAAACAGGCCAATCAAAACCACTTCATTTATATATTTTACACTGTATTTGCATGATGTATACATTTTTCCTTACTTATTGTTAAAATTCTTCACTTTAATTCCCATACAAAAATTCTGCATGTTTTTCTTAATGTTGCAACATGATAATGGAGGCACATGGACTGATAATGAAGCTTTCTCTCCCTCCCTCGTTTAGCCTTTGATGCCAGCACTAGAGCAGCCAGGAAGTGTAGTCAGGAGTTCGAGCAAGTAAAAGCCCAGCGCTTCCAGCTCTTTAGCAAGTGCTTTGAGCATGTGTCTGTCGTAATCGACCAAATCTATAAAAGAATATGCAGGAACAGCAGCGCCCAGGTGAGACACCAAAACGTGAACTATAGAGAAACAATCTAGTTTGTCTGTTTATTATTTTTATCTACATTTGAGTCATTTTTCTTCCCTACTTCCCTACAAAGTGTTCTTATGCAAGTTTTAATTGTCTATACTTGATAGATTCACTAGTCAGTAAGGTCTACATACACTTCAGAAATTACTTGTGGTACACTGAGCTGTTTGCAGCAGACATATGTCCAGAACACTCCAGTTCCCTTGAAAGGGCACTTTACCTAAGTGTTTGAGGTTTAATCATAAAGCCATTCTTGGTGCGCTTGCAACATGTACAAGCAGTAACTGTCATGAGTCAGGATGTCACCTGAAACTTCTGTCAGTTAGCAGGCGAGATAATCCAACTTTCATGTGGGGGATCATCACTGGTGATGAGAGTTGTGTGTGAAGCGACCAAAGAGAGCAGGAACAGCAGGTTTTGTTTTTTTTTTACGGTGGAAGAGCAGCAGTGTCCAACACCAAAGAAGGTGCATCAGGAACATGTTCATTATAGTCTTTAATATTCACATGCTTGTGCACCATGAATTAATCCTTGAGGGTCACACTGTCAATGGACAGTTCTACTGTAGTGTCCTGAAATGTCTGAACATTTAGTGCAAACGACCTGAACTGTGGTTCGATGACATGTGGGTGCTCCTATACACTGTGTGAGGGAGTCACAGTGCAACGATTCCACACAGGTTTTTTGGCCACTTCAAGACAATCACTTCTTCCTCTTCCCCACAATGAAATTCAAGTTGAAGGGTCGCTGTTTTGATACAGTGTAGGAGGTTCAGCACTCACTTGAAATGGTGCTTGTGTCATGGAGCGGATCAGAGACTCAAGTGCAGGACAAATACAGGCAGAAGACTAAGCGTTGCCAAAATAGAATAGAATTTACAATATTTACACAGGATAATATGTGAAACAGGGCTGCAAGGTGGCGCAGTTGGTTGTCCCTTGCCTTCGCCCTAAGTCAGCTGGGATAGGCTTCTTTGGTCACCCTTCAGATACTAAACAGTCCGAACTACACTGCATATTGTTGTCATTACCTCTGAGTTTTTTTTAAAAAGTGTTACAAACAAAAACAAGATGCATTAAACAATGAAATCCAATAAAGGAAATGAAACGCTGCTATATGTGCCCTAGGCCATTCTGAGTGCAGAGAATCCAGATGAGCCATACTTGGGTGGCATCAACTACAACTGTGTGGCGCCAGGGAAACGCTTCATGTCCATGGACAATCTGTCTGGTGGAGAAAAGGCAATCGCTGCTCTGGCTTTCATATTTGCCATTCACAGGTAACACTGTTACATTACATGATGGTTCACTATCTTGGAATAGATCCAACTGGTTACAGAAAGATTACACCAAGTGCGATTAGGGTATTACTCTAATTAATAACATGCATATAATGGTACCAGACAATGGGTAGATTAAACATAAAATTGAGCATTATTTGATAGACCGTTGTATCAAAATGCAACAACATTGTGCAGAAATCCTCTCACTTTCCAAAATCTTTTAGCAGCATCTGTATTTTCTTGACATTCATATAGTTAGACAGCTGGATAATTACTCCCCAAAGCTAAACGCTAAAACACCAGAACAAAGGAAACACAGTAATAACACAGCTGTTGACACATCAAGAAATGTCTTTAGAAAACTTCAATGTTTTGTAACTGTGGGCTATAATACTTAGTCTGTAATGACTGTGACTTCTTAAATTGATGAATGGACTAAAATAGTAAGGGCTTAGTAATTTTGGAGTGCGTTTTGATCCTCTGCTAATTCAATTCATTGACTTTACTTAGAAAAAAATCATTCTTCTGGAGACACTTGACATCTCCTTTGAAACCTAAATTTGGTCTGTGGGTTGAAACTATTGTTTTTTCATAAATGTAAAAGTTATTTTTTGACCTCATTTGACTGGCAAATCTCTTCTTCAGATGCACTTGTCCCACATAGTGTCATACCATTCATAACTACGACATGACTGCTGTTCTGCCACTTGATGCACATTCAAGATTTCCTTGTGTCTGTGTTCTTTGGTGTCTGTTTCTTCCTTTTAGCTTCCGCCCTGCTCCTTTTATCATCTTGGATGAGGTGGATGCAGCCCTGGACAACAGTAACATCGGCAAAGTAAGATAATAGCTACATGCGCAATTACTTCTGTTGGTAAATTGATTATTTGATTAACAGAAAATTATCTGCCAGCTAATGTGATAATGGATTAATTTATGAAAACAACAACCATAATTGATACTTTTATAATAGTGTATCAAAACAAATGTGAAAACAATGTGTCAGTGTTCCAGGGGTCTGTTCTAGTGATGAACCTCCAGAGAATTATGTCCTGAATCTGCAGCTTCTCTCTGCTTTACAAAGCTTTATAGCAAGTTTGAGCTGACTGTTTAGCTGACTCATGACCTTGGTGTTTTGCTTCACTCTCGCTGTCATCATAACATCATTTCCAGTGAGAAAGCTCTAAAAACCCACCACGCACTACCTGCTCAGCAATGAACAGCAGACATCTGCACAAACGGGCATTTAGCAGTTGAAGCACCATATATGTTTTTCTGGAGCTGGTCGCGACATAAAACTTGAGCTGAAAAAGGGAATAATGGCCTTGCATTATCCAGGTGGACAGACACGAACTTCAAATGAGTGATCATTTTGCTTCATAACTGTTGCATTGTGTAAAGTAGCAACTGAAAGGGTAATGATATAATGCTCACACTCTAATGTAAGCACTTATCGCTTTTCTCTGTTATGATTTGTCGAGAGTCATCTTTAGCTAAGGGGAACTGTTATGTTTCTGTCTGAAATTTTATACTTGGTGTGTCAGAAAAGTTCCAGGACTGGTGTCACAAAAGATATATTTCAAATCCAAGCATGTTTTCCCCTTTGAAGTTGTCCCCTTGGAGTCTAACGCACTTTCCCAGCCTTCTCTGCCACGCCACCATGCACTCCTGGAAGGATTCTTCCGGGATCCTCCACAGCTCTGTCATCACAGCCATCTTGATGTCTTCCATGTCTTCAAAATGGGTCCCTTTGGTGACCCTCTTGAGCTTTGGGAAGAGGAAAGAATCCCACGGAGCCAGGTGGGGTTAGTAGGGAGGTTGCTCCAGCACATTGATGTTCTTCTCAGCCAGGAACTGTTGGATGCTCAGGGCATTGTGAGCAGGTGCGTTGTCATGGTGAAGCAGCCACGACTTGTTCTGCCACAACTCTCACCTCTTGTTGCGCACTGAATGAAGCAAACGCCGTGGGATCTGTTTGTAGACGTGCTGGTTGATGGTCTGAAGGGAGAAACTGGTAGTTTGTAGTTTGAGCTTGAAATATATCGTTTGTGCCACCAGTCCTGGAACTTTTCTGATACACCTCGTAGATCAAACTTGTACATCCCTTGTGTTGGGCATTTTTCCAGGTGACCAGTTTCATCAGAGAGGAGTCCAGTAAGAACATGCAAATCATCGTCATCTCACTGAAGGAGGAGTTTTTCTCTCAGGCAGATGCATTGCTGGGAGTCTACTCAGGTGTAAGTAGCCTTTACATCATGTAGAAAGTGAGTAGGAGGAATTTTACTTTCATTATTACATGACAGTGCGACCACTAAAATGTTGTGTTTTGCAGTTTGATGAATGCATGTTCAGTTGCATTCTGACATGTGACCTGCGTCCTTATCCTCTGAATGAAGAGGAACGGGGGGACACAGACCAACAAGGAGCTCATACCACAGGATTCATGTAGCCTGGATTTGCATGCATGAAGCCAAAGTTTGATTCCCATTTGTTTCTCTTTATTGGCTGTGGCCACGGTTGATTCTTACTGTTGTTGTCTTTTGACCAGGTGTCCAGGGAAAGTAGTTATCTTGAAATATGAAGTGATGTCTTCTGTGTTCCACTCCAGGCTGTTAAACTGTGTGAGTGAAAGGTTTTTAGGACTTGATTGGATTTGCAAGCCCGTATTTGAGCAGGTTGTGTGTTTTAGCTTGTCCTTGTGTACAAATTCAGGCAAAATCTGTCTTCAACAAGACTGAGGGTTGAAAAGGGAAGAATAAACCTAAATACAGTCTAAAATGCAACAACCACCCATTTAAGAGAACGCTGTTCATGTCTCCTAAATGTGGTTCTTGTTACTTCTCCTGTTAAGTTCTTCAAAATGCATAAATGTTGGTATATCAATAACTTGTTTATTACTTCAAGTGTTTTGTATTTAAGTTATGCTTTTAGGCATGACTTTTGTCTTGTTCATTAAATGATGCTGAAGATGCTGTGTGTGATTTTTACTTACTTTCTGGAGGCCTCAGTGGAACATGTTTTGTATTTAAACATAATAAATACATCCTGCATTATTAGTCTTATTAGGGAATAATGTCATGGAATGCAATTGTATCAAACATTAAACAAATTAAAACATAAATACCCCTCCCCCCAACAAAAAAACCAAAAGACAAATAGGGCTATGGAATGAGTCATGCAATAAAAAAAAATGAGGTACGAAAGTCCTGTGAGATAATTAAAAGCAGTCCTTTGAAAAATATCCTATTACAATTAAAAACCTATTTATGTCATTCTTACGTGTGTTTATATGTGTATATTTCTTTCACATGAATCTTTATTAATTCGTTTTTTAAAAAATTAAAATAGTATTCCATATGTTACTAGTATAATGTCTGTTTACTGTTAATGTTATTGGTCATTCAAAAAAACAACCAAACAGGAGACGCAGAAGTCCACAATAGCGGTAGGGGGCGGTACTACCATAATTGGCGGACCACGTGATCAATATTTACGGAAGTGCAACCTCGTCCTGGACAGAAGTTAGCTCAGTCATTTCTGTTGTCCGATGTAATGTAAACACTTCTTAATTATTTGAGTTGGAGCTTTCATCGTTTAGACAGAAGTCTGCTCTGGACTTATGTAGGTTCAAAAACGCGTCTACTAACCCCGATAGCTTGTGAACTGGAGCAGGAATCTTTCAAACTTAGCTTATGTAGCTAGCTGGCTAGCTCAACAGCACAGAGCCTCCAGCTCTTTCAGTTCCTCTCCTGCAAACGTGGTTACGTTGTAGTGAGTCCGAATGTGTTTGAAGCCCGTATGAAGTGTCTGCAGTCTGATTATATTCAGCGAACTTGGTTATTTTGTTTGTTATTTTTCTGAAAACGTTGAGTAAAGGTAACTGCTAGCTCGCTAACCTGACGTTAGCGCCATGGGAGCAGAACAAAGCGGCGATGCGGAGCACAAACACTCCGACTATAGCTCATCAGGTAAGACCTCCTTCTATGGTTGTAATCTTTTGTTAGGCAGTTATCATAAGGGTAAATCACGGTAATGCTGACATTTCGTGTTTCTGTAGGTCTCAGTATAATAAGCCTCATTTTACAATTGCAGTGATCGAATATGTATTCACTTCAAGTAAAAGTACCAACACCACAGTGTAAAAATACTCATGACAAGCAAAACCAATTATGTTAATGCAGAGCTTGTACCAGCAAGATGTGATATGTTCTGTCATTCCATGGCATTACATGTATGCCATTTCATTTTATTTCTTCTGTCATTGCAGTGGTGCCATCTCCAGCAAAGCAGAAGGCAAAGATGGATGATATTGTGGTTGTGGCACAGGGGACCCAGTCCATGAGAAATATCCACAACGACCCTGATGTCATCAAGCTTCAGGAGATACCCACTTTTCAGCCACTTCTCAAAGGTAACTTTTCAGTCTCCCAGTTTCTGATACTGATTTTAGTGAGATTTTTTTGTTTTGTTTTGTTTTTTTCCAGGCTGTAATAAAGACATACAATTGCTCATCGACAGCAGAATTTCCATTTTCACTGGTGGGTGTGTGTTTCAAGATAAAATATATTCTTTAGCAAAATTCTAAAATATGTCTATGAAGACCTGCCAACTCGACAAATAGTTCAATTTTAAACATAGTTCAGATTGTACACATGTACACTGAATAGAAATATAAATGTACCGTACAAAAGACTTTCTTTTCTGACTTAGAGAAAAATAATAAAACTTACATTTCTATTATTCTGGTTAGAAAGGTTTTTGTGATGTTCAAGTGGTGACAAACTCTCCACTGTTGAGTTAATCCGTATTGTAGTGAGGTGTGGCTTGGGGCAATGATCAGATAGTGTGACCAGTACACAGACACTTCCTTTTACCAGCGGCTGTAGACTTTTTTTTCAGTAAAGAAAACTGGACTGGTGCACAAACACAGACTGAAAGCAGAGCACAGACAAAGCATATTCACACTGCACTGATTTTAAATAATTCCAGGTGCATTATGCAAGTTTTTGAGCTTAAATATAACATTAATGTTAATATCAGTACAAATAAAGTTTTAATCTTTACAGTATGTTTCTCATTAGCCTATTCCCACACACACTCACACACTAGAGGCACTTGAGCAAAACAACAGCCATTAGCAGAGAAGGAGAGACAGGTGAAGTGAACATACTGTTACTCAAGTTGACAACAACTTGTTACGGTCAGTAAATGTATTTTATGATGTTTGTGTGGTCTAATGGTTGTGTCGGGGTTATTTTTTGTTGTTTATTGTGGAAGCAGCCTTTTTTGGTTGTAAGTGAAGGGACAAAGGAGGTGTGGTAGACGTGCCCATTTGTTTTGGTCTGAGATGCTGGTGTTTTAGGGACATCCAGTGGTGCTGACTGTTGCACAGAGAACCTTTTAAAGCATTATAACTAACTTTAGATTCTTCAGTTCCCTGTAGTAAGTCTACAGTACATGCTTCAGACCTTCTGCTTTACCTCTACCATTTTAGTTCACACATTTCCTTTTGTTTTGTACCAGTCCCTACTGGTCAATTATTCAGATTCTGTGTAGTGAAGCTGATTGTTGCTGCAACTCATTAACACTGTGTTTAGAAGGAGGATAATGGGCCAAATTTCCTGCGTAGGCGCACTCCTGAAATAGCAGGATGGTCAGTTCTGCCAGACCCTGTGCATTGCTAATTACAGTAATTATCATGTGTTACGTTGTTGTCAAGTAATTCTCTGTTCTAACATGTCCATGTAAGTGCCCTGCTCTTTTCTCTCCACAGGGGTACTGAGTGGCCAGACGTCACCCAGCAGCGTCTGTCTGGAAAGGTTGGATGCTGCTCAGGTTTTGCAGCTTTGCATCCGATACCAGGACCACCTACACCAGTGCGCTGAGGCTGTGGCTTTTGACCAGAACGCCCTCGTCAAGAGGATCAAAGAGGTAAGGCTGCATGTTTGAGCATGAGACGTTTAGCATACAAAGTGTCTGCACCAATATTAGCTATATCTATCGGATGTAAGGGCTTTATAACATTGGTATGAACTAACTATTATTTCTAAAGAGGTGCTGAAATAATTGATCGTCAAAAAATTGACATTTTGTATAATTAATTGATATTTAAAATAGTTGAATAATCAAACAATGCCAAATATTCACTGCTTGTCTCTGTTGTTTAGCTTTATAAATTGAATGTATTTGTTTTGGAGTGTTCCATGACAGAACAAATAATTTAAACACAGAATTATCCAACCAATAAATGATGAATATTGAAGAAGAAAAAAAAAAAAAAGACTTGACAAATGTGAAATGGCTTTTTAGCGTCTAAGTCAGAGCTGCTTAATCTAGATTATATGCTGAAGTAATTTCATTATTGTATTTATGATGTTCACTGATATTGTGCACCGATCAGCCAAAACTTTAAAACTAAGCTTAGTATTGTGTAGGTTCTTCTCGTGTTGCTAGAACAGCTCTGACCCGTTGAAGTATAGACACAGGACCTCTGGGTGTGTCCTCTGGTGTTTGGCTCTGCGATGTTTGTTGTAAATCCTTTGGGTTTTGTGGGTTGCTGTGTGTATGAGGTTTGTTCCAGAGCACCCCGATGCTCGATCAAATTCAGATCTGGGGAGTTTGGAGCCTCAGTCAGTGCCTTTGACTCTTAGTTGTGTGCTGTGAGGGGTTTCTGAGCAGTTACTGAGGTCCAACAGGGCGCATTATTCTCTTGGGAAATCCAAGTAACATCCACATAAATGTCAGGACCCAAGGTTTCCCAGCAGAACGTTGTGTTGTAACAAGAAGATCCACATTATACCCATCACCTGTCAGTGGCTTTAATGTTGTGGCTGATCGATGTATGCGCTTGTTAAATGTTTTAAACTGTTACATTTGTGAACTTGTGCTTGTACAGTGCATTTTGTTCATATAAGCTACGTTCCTCTGTTTTGTTTTGAGATGATTCCAAGTGTCATCGAGTGTCTTAAAGTGTCTCTCATCTCCCTGCTATCCCGTTGCTTTCCAGATGGACTTGTCAGTGGAAACCCTGTTCAGCATAATGCAGGAGCGACAGAAACGCTACGCCAAGTATGCTGAGCAGATCCAGAAGGTCAACGAGATGTCCATGATCCTGAGACGCATCCAGATGGGCATCGACCAGACGGTGCCGCTGATGGAACGCCTCAACAACATGCTGCCTGAGAGCGAGCGCCTCGAACCCTTCAGCATGAGGCCTGATGGGGAATCTACCACCAAGTAGCCTCTTGACAACGAACACAGCTGCTTCCTACCTGAGTGTCCATCTTGGAGAAAGTGCAGATCTGTCCAGCTGTAGGGAATCTAAGACTTGCAACAGCTAAAGGAAGCTTTTCTTTTTTCCTGGTAGACGTGGTGCTTCGCTGTATATGTTTGAGACTGCTTTGGTCAGCTCTCTAGGTCCAGTTATTTTTATTCTTTCATTTATCGCAGGAGGGTTTGCTAAACAGACATGCCAATAATCAGTAACGTCCCACTCTACAGACATATTTATATCTGCCCAGACAAAGAGGCTGCTGCTGATTAGTTGCATTCAAGTTGACTGCAGGGAATCAAACCCCAGTCCATCTGTTTTCATCTAAAGGCAGAGAAGGAGCAAAAACTTGTTACTGAATCAGAATGATCACCACATGCTCTAAATACTTGTTCTGCAGATCTTTTACCAGTTGTAGAGACTCTATTAGTGATGTGAGCGATATAGAAACAGAGAAAATTGCTGCTGGAGATTTATGGACACCTCCCAAACCATCAGAGCTGCTGAAGAACTTGCAGCAAATTAATTTTGGATCTTGCACCTCACATTGCACGTATTTGTTGTGTTATCTGGATATTCCTCTCGCTCCCACACCATGTGCTTCGCTCACTGCTGGAAGATTCTGTCCAGGAACTACTTGTATGCAGAATCACTGCTTTGAATTTAATGTTTTCTCTTGGGATACTATCAAGAAGATTCTCACGTAAAGAACCAAGAAGGATTGTTGCAGTCGTGCTACACAAGCAGCGCGGATGTACAGTACAACAGACACTAAACCTGAAGCTTGTGAACTCGGAGTTTTGTGTGGGGAGAAATTGACTTTAATTTATTTGGATGCTTTTGCTTGAGCAGTTGTGTCGAGCCTGCCTGCATGCAAAACAGCGAGACAATGAAACAATGGACTCGACAGAGACCCAGATGCTTCTGTTTTTTAGGAGATTGGTATCAAAAATGGATGCAGAGGTAAAAAAACAAAACATTTAGGACTCAACAGCTCTCTGACAAAATCGCACTTTTTGATCACTGTAGCAAATTTCAGCATTAACTTTGTATATTTGTTCGCTTGTGACAGCCAAACATCACTCATACCAAAGATTCACACATCTACAAACTGTTCACTATTATGAGGCAATTTGACACATTTTTGATCCTTTTGAAGAAACCAACAAAGTTAACTTCACTACTTTATCCATCGAATGGCTGTTGCTGCATCATAAGTCAACTCTCTACTAGGGGAGGAACAGTGTTTTTAAGAGCCGCTACCAATACTGATTAATAATAATCAAGGAGATTGATAATCAACATAGAACTGATACATATTTGCAGAAAAATAATTGAAAGTCTTGGTGTCAAAACTTAGAATAACACAAACGCCAAAACAAAACTTTGTTAAAATGCCTTGTTTATTTATGTGTCACGTCTGTTTAATTAAAAGAAGCTGTTAAACCTTTCTTCCATCGGTGTTGATTTGATGTTACTCATGAAGTGTGACCAGTGAGGTAGGACTGTGGACGTTACTCAACATCACAGAGTGATGACTACAGATAGAGAACGGCTATCACAGTTTTTAATATTTAAATAATGTATTTTATTGGGTAAATGGTGATGAATATAGGATCTGATAATTGGACAGGTCAATAACCAGTTGACCTCTTTTGTTGATTGATGTTTAGTGACTATTTGTCTGAGGGGACAAGTGGACCCAATTTTTTGTTTTATTTTTTCAAAGTTACTGGTGCCCACAGCATTAGAAATGATATTTAAAAGCAGAATCAGCTGTCCAGAGGTAGCGCTCCTCTTAGTTCAGATATTCTGCTGTCAACAATTTTTATTGTTAATGATTAAAACTTTCAGCTATTTCGTTACATCGTATTTTCATTATTATGTATTCAGTGTTTTCAATAGATCTTTTTTTTTCTAATGCTGGGAGAACCTCCACTTGTTTTTGGTGGCAGTAGGAGTTTAATCTGTCGAGATGGATAAATGCCATGAGAACTGAGTGATAAAATCTTTTTCTTTTAACGTTCCTAAGCCCTGGTCAGTTTGCAGTGTGGTTTGTAGTGTGCTAATGTAAAACTAAGACACTAAATGTTCGGTTATTATTGCAGCAGGGTTTCAGTGTCAGCGTGCAGGTCCACAAGGTGGTGCCAAACATAACAAACTCAGTGGTTCCTCATCATCCAAAAACAGCTGCTTCAGAGTTTGAGTGTCATAATGAGTAATGGGCTGTTACTTTGTTCGCCCTTGGTGTTTCAGGAGTTAAACCTGTCCATTCAAAGACATTAAACAGTCTGAACACCTGCCGGGCCACCTGTTTTCATTTCCAGTGAGTTGCACTGGAGCTTCAGAAGCGCTCATTTCCCTGAGCAATTTGATTTATATATGACACCATCTTTTATTACAGAGAATGACCATGGTTACCAAACTTAAATAAAAAATCCTCAAGTACCCCCAAATCCAAGCCGCCTCAAGTGGGTAATACCACTGTGATTCCACAGTATCACAGTGATGGATAACCATGTCAAGCAACTGCCCAAATCCTGTCAGTAAAGCCTAAAGCTTAGTTGCTCTGTTAGTCTTTTCTTCTTTTTATCTTGACCAGCTCAGATTGAGGCATTGTCCAAACGCACATGGGTATTTTTTAAAATAGGATTTGTTCTTCGTTGTCCAAAAAACATCTCTATCCACATGAAAAAACATACTTGAAGCACTGTCAAGAGTGTGCTGAACCAACAGGCGGCGTTGTAACCCTAACACTGAAGCCATGTCTGCTACAGAAGCCTGAAAAAAGCTCCGACTGGTTCCAGTAGGCTGCCAACAATGATGCATCAATGAAGTTATCATATGTGTAGACTGATTGTGTCATCTCTGTTCCTTAACATAGTGGAAGAGTAACCATGCTTGTTTGAGCAAATATGTAAAAAGTCCCATTAGCAGCGTTAGCACCAGCACTATTTCGGCCACATCCATTGCACAAATCGACTCGTCAACAAAGGAAATAACGGCACACACTGCCATGGCCAGCTCATAACTCTGCTCTGTTCACACATCAACAGTGCAAATCAACTGTAGGAACGTTTCAAAAGCTCGGTTTTCAGTGACCTAGAACAGTTTTTATGTGTGTTTGAAAGGCCAAAAGACAGAAAAGGATATGTGTCAAATAACATATGTATGTGTGGATGAGGTCTGTGTTGAGGGCTGAAATGTGTCAGTGTTTCTTTTAACTTTACAAACTTTTTCACTGCTTTCGAACTGGGAAATTTAGTCAATTAATCAGCTTAAGAACGTAAATTGGGAATCCAGCCATTTTTGCAGTTTAATCCATGCATCCACAGGAGGATTTTTTTTTTCTCATCTTCTTCAGATATGATAGTAAATAAAATATATTTTTGACCATTAATGAAACAAATTAAGTAGTTTAAAGCTCACACTTTGGCCTCTGGGTAGTTGTAATATTTTTAAAATATTTTTTACAAAAAAATTAACAATTAATCAAGAAATGTAATAGGCAGATTAATTAGCTATCTAACAACTGTGTACCTGTGTATCTGTTAGTATGATGTGAGCTACAATGCTATTCGCCAAGGCATGAATACATAATTCACCAGCTTTTGATAACCTGGTGAATTCATTATACTCCTTTTTGTTGTGTTTATGCATACAAAAACTAAAACACAACAGGGACAATACCACCTTCCATTAATGTACTTTATTTTTTTTTTTAAGGATTTTGACAAGTGATCAAATACGAGCAACCACAAAGGTCTGAGCAGAGCTGGTGGGGGAGCGTGGCTGCTTTCTGTTTCCATTTCTGAGAGAGCCGAGACACTCTCCGGAAAATGGCACAGATTCTGGATGATTCTGGACATGATTCCTGGGTTCTGAAATATGGTGTTACTATGAAGAATTTCCCGCCACTGTACCTGGGACATCTCTCTTTTCTGGCAACATGTATTTACTTAACATAAAATGCTGTTAATATAAATGTTGGCTCATTTTCTTTTCCTAAAAACACATACAAATGGGTGAGATTGAAGCTTACGGCTACATACGGAGCTACGATGTCAGCTTTGGGAACTGCAGTTCAATGAAATAGAGTTTCTTGTATGTAAGCAGCATTATAGAAGCCTGGAAGCTGACTGCATCTCTTGGGGGTTTACTTCATGTATGCACCAACCTTAAAGACCAAATCAGAATTAACGAATTTTGCCCAGAAAGGGATTGCTGCTAATGGCGAGTGGTTCCTCTCTAAATTCTTTTTTTTTTCTTTTCCCCCTTGAGTCACTGCCGTCTGATTAGACGTATGTTGCTGAATTTTTCATCAGTGTATAAACATGCTGGACTCAATTACACCTACAAAAGGATCCTCCTCCGGCTGGCCTGCTTTGAGGTACAGAATTAGCCTGTTTCGTTGACATATGGGACATAAAGGCAGGGACAAGTTTTCTTTTGAATTTAAAGTAGAACTCCTTTGATATGTTATCGCCTTTCATGTGTAAATTAAAACGGGTGGAAATGTCTTAAACGGCCTTGGGGGTGTTGTTTGAACATTGGAACAGAAATGGAAATTGTCATAGCATTCTGTGGCAAGGAGGTGTAAAAGTTCCTCTGAGTCTTTGTAATGACGAGCAGCTCCTGATGCTCAGAGCTGGATATTAACGCCACGAGATGATACAATACGATCTGCCACCAGGAAATTCATTCTCCGAAATGAAAGAGAAATCCAATTTCCCCTGTATACTGCTCATTTGAATATAAATCAAAGGCTGGTTTGCTGCCTTTTTCCTTCCTGTTCTGCCCACTCAAAATTAGAAACATGAAAATAAGTCTCCTTATCCCTGTCATCTTTTAGGTTGAAATGCAAACCAAGCCTTGTTGTTTCCCTGCAGTAAGAGTTGATTCTATGATTCCAAGCAGCTTGTCATTGGAAAGGGAAAAATTACACACAATTACTTTTTAATTGCATAACTACAACATAATTATAGTTTTTTTCTTAAAACCATCTGAGCTTATGCCATAAAAAATAATCACAGTGATGAGTTTTGTTGCTTTGCTCAACAATGAAACAATTTATCTCTTAACTGAACAGAAAATGAATTAGTATCTGCTTTGGTAATTGATTCAAAGAGAAATGTCAAACAGCACCTGGCTCCAGATTCTTACTTCTAACTATTTCTTTCTGTAATGGGATTAGTTCTGAAATGATTAATTGATGACCAGAAACTTTATCAGCAGCAATTTTGATCATCTAGTTTATTACTTAAGTAATTTTCCAAATAAATAGTCAAGAAAAAATTACTGATTGTCTTTACCCCACAGTAAAGATTTGCCACTATAACTGAATATCTTTGGCGCTTATAGTGTTAGTTCTACAAAACAAAGATCCTGTAAAAATGCAAACAATCACTGGGAAATGATAAAAGGCACTTATAGACAAGATCCAAACTGGAAATAACCGGCAGCCTTATCTAAAATAATTGCTATGCTTATTTACATTCAAATCTGCAGCGTTTTAGGAAATACTCTACAAGTTTCTGGTTGTACCTTTGACCAGAATTGGTGTAGTTTAACTAAATTTGTTGGTTTTCAGATACAAACTTTTTTCTTTAGTACAGTCTGTAGATTCTTGATGGAGTCAGGACTTCAGGAAGGACCGTCTAAAAGCTTAATTCTAGCCTCATTTTTCACTACTTTTGATGCGTCTGCAGTGTGTTTGGTGTTCTTGGGGTTAAAGGCTTCACTTTCTCTCTTCCAAATATATTTTTGGTCATTGTGGTCAAATATTTCTTCCGAACTTTTCTCCAGAAGGCCTTTTCTTTATTCAAGTAATCAGCAGCAATCTCCAGGCGAGCCTTAAAGAAGAGCTTCCTTCTCGCATGGAAGCCCGCTCATAGTGTAAAACACGCTTGACTTATGGACATTGACAGTTGTGTTCCAGCTGCTTCTAATTCATTGCAGATCTGCTTTTTGGTGATTCCTGGTTGACTTTTGACTATCCTGACTAATTGTGTCTCAGCAGCAGGTGGCAGTTTGTGTCTTCCTCCTAATAGTGGCAGTGACACAACTGTACTGTGCATTTTATACTTCATACAAATGTTTGCACAGCTGTTTTGGGGTCCTAACCATCTTTGAAGTGGCTCAGAGTGACTTTCCTGACTTGTCAATGAGTTGCTTTTTCCGATCTTTTCTGAGCTCTTCAGACTTTCTCACTGTAATGTTTGAGGTTAAGTCTAATGAGTGTATTAAATGGGCCCTATTTAGATTGGCTCAGAGGAGTCACCAGCTGTAGTCAATCGTAGACACTTGTGATGAAGTTAAGAGGCTGTGCCACAAAGAAAATTAGATTTTTTCATCACCAAAACAGAAGATTTTGTTGTATTTCCAGAAGACCTATAAAAAATCTATTTAAAAAAATGAATTCTATGATTATTTTTTGTGACAAAGACACATATGCTTTAATGATTCTGTCATAGAATATTCAAAGTTAAAGTAGTCATTGAAAAGTCAAGACTGTCATGATATAATACGTGGTCTTATGAGTACATGTGAACTTTTGTTCACACCTTGAGTTCTACTGTGTTGACTGCGTGGAGTTCTGAAAAAGTGACCTCAGTATTGAGAAATATGTGTTATATGTTGTATAAAATGAAAAATAAAACATGCAACACATTACACCAAAGTATAAAAACAAACATGTATTGTTTGACATCGTCTGTTGGCTCGTTGATTCTCCATGTCTGGACTCTACTGAAAGGATGAACACCTTTCTCCCAAAAGATATTCACTTATTTGGTGCTTTGATGATGTGGTGGAGAACACTGTCAAACACGTTTGTCCAAAGTCTCCCATCTGGACAGAGATATTTCATCATAGGATAAAGGTGATCACCCAAAACTACTTTGCATTTTGCTGTGACGCTTTCCTCTGAAGATCCATGTGGACCTCAACCACGCCAGCAAAACCCCTCTCACAGCACAACAGAGCCACCAGATTCTCTCACTGCAGGAGTCCAGGGTTCAGGTTTTCCTTTTAATTTTTCACCCATCTGTAGTTTCACTAGCCTTTTTCAAAATGGTTTAGGTCAAGGATTTCCAAGTGCTTTCAAGCTCTGATTTTTCTATTCAGCAAAATAAACATTTTTTTCTCTTGCATGCTCGAGCTGCCCCCATGCTACGAAGGCAAAAAGCCAGAAAAACAAGCTTTGAGAAAGGAAATATTCCTCTTGCTGGGATCATTTACAGCCTGAAAACACGGCTGTATCTTCATTTTGTTAACGTGCTTTCAAGGAAATATCTTTTCAGATGATCACATAAGATTCACTGACATTAACTATTCCTTTAAGTTGACTGATACCTTTTTAGTCACGACACATTCCTGCTGTCCATGTGCCAAATCCAATCTGGCCTTTTTCTGAGCAGGTTGAAACCATTTGGCCCAGGACTGTTGTAAATACTGTACCAGTTGAGTAGCTTGAGGAAAGGCGAGAGGCGTCCTTTAGATGATTGCCTGTATTGACTGTATTGACTTTCATCCTGTAAAATTACCCGGCACTGCTTTTTTATTTGACAGCCAGTCACCTCCAGTGATAGATACCGAGTGGACCCTCCCTCTTGAGTTGCAGCCAAACATTATCTCTCACACTGGAGACATGAATTCTACCTCAGACCAGATCTATCAGGGGACATCTAATAAAGCACTTTGTTGCTTCATTGCACAGTTGTGCTCTGAAGGACACCGAGCTGCTACGGGAGACCAGGAGTGACATGTCCTTCCGCTGAAATACCTCTGCTCCAGCAGGAGGACGACCATATGTCAGCTTCCTGTCTGTTGGAGTGAACAAAGCTGTTTAGATTGTATCAGTTGTAACCCGAGGATACTTGAACAACTTGACTGTTTGTGGAGGTGCTATTCATCGTACTGTTCATGCTTTGGCTTTTGAATCCGCTACTGTGCAGGAAATGAGCTGCGTTCTTTGTAAGCTCATGTAAAAATATTCGGTTGTGGGCTACTACAAGAGCTAACGTTTAATCAGAGTTTTTGACAAGCATTTGAAAAAGTTTGAATGTTTAATTGCATTAAACCCTCGGGCCACTGCGCAGATTCAGTTAACGTGGTTGAATGTCGACAACTACACTTGCTATGCCTTTGAGGATCACACTCTGCCTTCAACCACTCCAACAAAACAGCAGCAGCACAAAATAATTGTAGATGTGGGTATTGGCAAAGGAATAACACATCTTCCCCCACAGTTACCTTCCTGAAGCAACTGGTATGAAAAAAACACAACAAATACTCTGGTAAAATAATGGTTTAACAACAATAATAAAAGAAGGAATAAAAGCCAGGATAATGAAGGAAGATAACATGGAAACACTTTGAGAACTTGCCTTTGGTCGAGGGTGTGATGGTGTGAGACTCAGATGGTGATTCGGTGCCACCGGGGCTGAAATCCAAGTGACAGCATCATGTCTCATCTGAGGCAGCCTGTAGCCAAACAAACAGCAGCTCATTACAGCTTCAGTTTGGATCACTTGCTCTGAACGGGAGAGAGGTGACATTGGCTCATAATGTGCGGGAGGAAGGTGTGTGTGTGTGTGTGTGTGAGTCATAAATTGTTAAATGTTTCTTTACGTCTCAGCGGTCACAAAGTCAAACCAAAGGTACTTGAACTTTGGATGCACTGGCTTTTGAGTATCAGAGCAAGTCAACCTTGTGACAAACTGCAGCCGAGCGGTGTGTGTTTAGTTCGAGACATGCAACAACTCCCAAGAGGACACAGTTTGCCACAACAAGTGAGGGACACAAAGCGGTTTCTTGAATCCACAGCAGTGCGATTGTTCTTCAAGTGTGAACTGCAGTCCATTCACGATTTAAATTATAAAACATTTCCTGACCATCCAACCATGTAACCATTTTCAGTCGCTGGCTTAGCCGAGGTCACTGAATTTTCTAGCCTTGCATGCTTTCTTTTTGATGTGCAGGGATCAAATTTGTACCCTGGACTTCACACAAATGATTATCTTGGTTATTAGCTGATTGTTTTTTTGTTTTTTTAATTAATTGCATAGTACATAAAATAAGAAAACATGAAAAACAGGCTTTGTGTTTCCCTATAGACAAAGCTGGAGACTTCAAGTGTTAAAGGTAATCACTTTACAATGAATCAACCAATGTTTGACACGACTTAAAAAAATGTAAATTGTTCTTGAGAACAAGTGCACCAGTTGGTTCGACGTGAAATCCAGTCATGCGTAGTGTTCTAACAAGACACTAGTCCCACTCAGTGAGTGAGTTCCCCAACTAATCAAGTTGGTTTACATCAGTTTGTTAGTGAACAACTCTACAAGTGTGGAACACAGGAAGGATAGGTAACAATATCATATACGTAGATATTTTGTTATAACAACTGTAAACAATAAATGTTGACAACAAGTTACCCTTCAAGCATCAAGCCCTCCTTGTATCTCAACCTCAGTCTCAATCCGACAGCCTTGCTATCCGACATAAAAGAAGGTATTGTATTTAGTGTCAGATTATCGAGTCACGACTGTATATACGTCCAATGGCAACTTTTTTGAAATTTGTGCTTTTTTCAGTATCTATATGCATCAACTGTATCATCACTGGTGTGGTGAAGAGCTGAGGTCTCTGGGTCGACTGCTTTCATTCAGCCAAATCAGAATCCATCCATCCATCCATCCATCCATTATCTATACACTGTTTAATCCTCACTAGGGTCGCGGAGGCCGGAGCCTATCCCAGCTGACTCTGGGCGAAGGTAGGGGACACCCTGGACAGGTCACCAGTCTATTGCAGGGCTACACTTAGAGACAGACAACCAAGCACACTCACATTCACTCCTATGGACAACTTAGAATCACCAATTAACTTCAACATGCTTTTGGACCTTGTGGGAGGAAGCCGGAGAACCCAGAGAGAACCCACACTGCACGGGGAGAACATGCAAACTCCACGCATAAAGATCCCGGGTGTCCTCACCGGGACCCACTGGGGACCTTCTAGCTGCGAGGCAACGGTGCTAACTACCGAGCCACCTTGTAGCCTCAAATCAGAATCAGAATCAGAAATACTTAATTTATTCTTGAGGGTAAAATGCTTAAGTTACAGTTGCTCCCGTTCAAGCCATAAATATAAACAGCTCAAAATAAATAGGTAAACACAAGTACAAAATCTGAACTAAAATATAAACATAAGTGGAAAAAATATGACCTAAAAGTGAAAAATTCTCATTGGTGCAATAATTGGTGTTACTTTCATCAGGAGAAAAGCGCTACACCGACAGCCTTCTTGGTTCAATCTGTTTTTTGTTTTTTGTTTTTTTGGCGGGGAGGATCAGACTACCTGTGAACACCTCATGTTTTCACAGCTTTCAACTCGCCCAACCAACATTTACTGAACGTTTACTCAGTTGGCTCCAGACTGACTGGCACCCTGTCAGACATGTCTGTGCTGCTGCATTTTGTTCAAACGGATGGCAAAAAAGTCGAGTGTAAACTTCATATCACAGCTCGACAACCAACATAGCAGATCATCTAAAAACAGCAGCTTCCTTGTCTGCATATTTTCTTCAATAGTTCTTGTGTTAGAAATGCCAGTGGATGTGGTTTTATTTTCAGAAATCACATGAATGTGGGCAGGTGCACGCCGGTCTGTTCCGAGTAGGTTGGTATCATATCAGTTTAAAACAACCAGGTTCAAATAATTTAAAATGCTGCAAAAAAATTAAAATAAAATAAAATAAAATACATTGATGTATAAATATTTTAGGTGAATAAGGCTACCAGGTGGAGTGTACTCAGTGAACTGTTGCTGATTTAGTTTAAATAGAGATATTTTGCAGAGTTTTTAAAAAACAAAAATTATTTGTGACCACTGGATTGATTTAGGAGTAGGTATGATTTTAGTTGAACAAGATTTGCTTTGCTTGACCACAGGTGTTGTGTGGTTTAGTTTTGACAAATGGAACAATTCTACTAAGTAAACTGGTGAAGGCATGGCTAGGGTTAGTCAAAAATCAAGGTAACAGTAAATAACTAGTGAGCCCTCAGTAGAGGGACATAGTTGCACCATGTATGCATGTTTACCTGATTCTGTGCTTTACTGTGCACCTATTTGAGGATGAACTTGCCTTGATTTTGCCTTAAAATGCTACATAATTTATTAATAATTTATGTCTACGGCTAAGCACCTAAGATGTATGACCTTAAATTTGACCTTGACTTTTTGTCCGCAGTCAAATGTCAAATGTCACATCATCAATATGGGTTCCTATCTGATTGTTTTAAAAAAAAAACAAAAACGTGTTTATCTTACACCTTTTCCAAGTTTTAATGGATTTAAAATGTGTTTTGAGTTAAGACCTTCAGTGTGACCTTGACCTTTGCCCCAAGGTCATATGTTACATCACCAGTTTATAGGGCTTGAATGTCTTCCTAAGTTAGTATACTAAACTTATGTCTTTAAGTGCATTTTCAGTCATACAGAGCTTTTTTGGGAAATGCGACCTTTGACCTCTGTAGTGGTCACTAATGCAAGTATTGACCCCAAAATCTAATCACTCTGAGAGGGGACCATACCGAGGTCATATATGAAGTTTCAGGTTCAAAGTCCTCTCCTGTAAAGCGCTAGACTGTGAACAGACAAAAAAAAACCCCACACAGACACAAAAACAAACACACGGGCACGTGTTTATAGTTACCCATCGATGGGCAACTATAATTAAAAGGTGGATGTTACTTTCAGATCTGTGACAACAAGCCCATCCACCACCCCGACCTCCTCACCCCTAGGTTGTTGCACTCAGGCCTTGACTCCAACATAATGTGGTTAAAAAAATCTTCACTTGACAATGTGTGCTGAAAAGTCTTTTTTCCCCCCAACAACTGTATTTTATGAAAACTAAATATTTCATCCATAATTCATAGAGGAGCAGAGGAAACCCGGTGAGATAGGAGCCACGTCCATCACTGCTCTGTTATGTTTGACTCGCTCAGATGAGTGAGTCAAACAAGCCACTGGGAGTTCTGCTCTCTGTGCAAAAGCATTGTGTTACTTACTGTAGGACGTTTTCATCCCAAGGTCTCAAAGCACTGATGTTTTGCTCTTCGGCATACAACTGCTGGTTACAAATGTGGCTTTTTGTTTACAGCTTGTTTCTGCTCTTTTTCTTACATCGATGTGCTGCTCTAAATTAAATATACATTAAATAGCATCATCAGTGGCTGAAACGTCAGTCATCCTATGATCAGTGAAACACAACAGTCTCACTACAGTTGTGTGAAATGTTGTCACATGCATGTTGTGATTTCAGACAGTTTTATTGTGTTTTATAATAGATTCACTCAGAAATAGTAAAAATAAAGCCCGGTGAAATAAAAGTACAATGGTCATACATCTTAAACAATGCCAGTGAGCAGCGCATTGCTCGCTGCAGCTTCAATTAAGAGGGAACACATGTACGGCTTCACTTCGAACAATAACAAGTAGGAGGAATTCATTATTCGCTCTTATTCATATGCAAATGAAAACTTATCCTCTACATGAACGCCCTCCTCTTCAGCATCCACTTAGCTGTGTGCTCCAGCTTTGTGTACATGTGTGTGTGTGTGAGTTGGGAGAAAAAAAACATCATCACATCCTATATCAATTATGTTGAGTGGTCTCTTCAAATTGATTAGCAGATAAGAGGTTGAGCCAAATGCTTTGTTCCAGAAACATACTGTAGCCAGATGGGTTGGTGTATGTCGGTGAAAAGGCTGTGGAGGGCCCTCGAGGTTTGATCAGAGCGGAACTCGGTGAACATGTTATCCTGAAGTGAAATGTCCTCTGTATTTGGCTGTTTCCTAAACATGGACAAATAGCGAAGTCATTTGAAAAAATCATGAGCTCTGTCTCACGAACACCACATTATGTGCAGCTGTTTGTGTCAAACATCACTGGGAAGTAAAGGGAGTTCTGCTGCTTCCAGCTGAAAGTGGACCAGAGAGAGTTTGTGTCTCTCTGGGACACTTATCCCAAAGTGTAACCTGTTTAATATAAAATAGGAATTTACATTGTGGTGATATTCTGGCATAGAAATTAAAAAAACAAAACAAAAAACCAACCAACCAAAAAAATTATTTCACAGACTTTTCTGTATTTTGAAAATACACAAAAAAATCTATCAAATTATGTAAATCTATGTAAATGTAGAATACTATTAAAAACCTATAACTCTGAAGAAACAAATAATAATTAATTATATTTCACATATAAAAATATTTTCTGATTTATTGCAAATTCAAATATATCTGTACTTTATTTTATAGATAAAATTGTATATCTATCATCATTATTATTATTATTATATAATAGGAAATATCTTTGTTCTTACACATATAACTATTCATCAAACATTTAATTTTTATTTTTATTGTCATTTCTATATTTGCTTTATTTCTCTTCCTTTTTCCCACAGTTTTTTTTGCACTGTATCCTACCCATCTATGCCACAGACCAAAACTGTTGTCCAAAACACTGAAAATAAATCAGTGAGCTACACTGTTATCTTGGATGACATGTTTGTACACTATCATGAACACACACTGTTGTTTATTTTCAACCAATCCAACATGCACCATCCTTCTGCTGAAAATAGTCATGAGAGCCCAAAATATTGCATGTACAAGTTGCTGCTTAAAATAGTCCTCTACAGATGCACTCGCATTTGCTAAAAAACAGCTCCTAGCTGTTTGACTAAAGCCTCTACCTGTCGTCTATAGAGGTGAGTATGCATGAGCACCACGGGGGTGAAGACAGAGAGGATTAAGTGACGGACGAATGCATCAGTGGTTTTGCTGATAGTAACAATGACAGAATCACCAGCCTTAGCCTTTAAAGTATTATAGTCAGGGCAGATTTTTTTTTCTTTCAAGAGAAATCATTAAATTATTATTATTATTGTTATGATTATAATCTGCATCCATTTTTCGTTTCACTTTCTCTTGACTTGAGCAGTCAGTATCACAAGATGTCTGAAAGGTGGAAAATATTTTGTCTGGAATGTCATAGATTTCATCTTTGCCAAATGAAAAAAGAATTATTTTAGAGTTGTCTGGTTTTAAATCATTATTACACACCCAAAATTCCTGAACAGTGCAGGTAGCAGTACAGTTTGTATTTATTTGAATATGGTGTGAAACCTTTGAGTTGAATAAATCTTTACAGTTAATATTATTTAATGCAAAGGTCTGAAAGCACAGCCATGCTTCAGTACATGGCAAATCATTTTGTAGAAGGGCTAAAAATGAAACAATGCTTGATGCAAAATGAGGGATGGAGCTATGCTGTGGCAGTATAGGCCTGAATCCTCTCCCAGCAGCCAGTCTGAAGTTTCATTTTACGAGGACACCGTCAAATAACTGACTCACTCGACAAGAGAGTGCTGGTATTATTGTGAGAAAACATTATATTTCTCTATTTGATTAAGGTTATTACACTTTGGAATCAAGTATGGCCTGGTGGTCAGATCTCTGGAAGTGCACTGGATGCTCTGCAAGCATTTTGAACTATCTTTAAAGCTATACAGCTCATTAACAGCAGCATTGACAACTATTCATTTACTAGTCAGGTTTACAGTTTAACAGACGCTGCAGGGACACATTTAATGAAGATCACATGTCCAAAGAAAGTAACTGGAGTCTTTAAGTACAGAAAAACCTGCTTGTTAGGTAGCTCAGCAGATTGTTAGGAGCAGAGCTTGACAGAGTGATAGGAATTGTTAAGGAGTAATTTCACACCAGGTTGTAAAGCAGGGTTTCACTCTAATTTACTTTAGTGTTTTCATTATCTACTACTTTATATCTCTGCTCCACTACATTTTATTCACTTTATTCACCAGATAACATTTATTTGGTTGCTACTTTCACTTGCTACTTTGCAGATAAGAATTCCTATCTTAACCTAAGTCTTAAATTCTCTCTCAGATCCTTGATTTAACATCTAAAAACTAATCTTTATGTATCAAAGTTACGTATTTGGTAGTGTTTTCTTTAAAAAAAATAAAAATCCTGTTCTGCCTTTAAATTAGTGATGCACGGTATTAAAATTTCTGGCTGATACGGATATCTGATATTAAGATGTCTGATATCGCCAATAACTGATATTACCAATGTCGATATTCAATTTTTGTTCACACCGAAAAATGAGGATAAGTAAGCACTGTGAGAACATGAAAACTATTCAAAAGAAGCCCATAGCAAATTAGACCACATGGTCTTCTTTATTATGTAACAAAAGTAAAACAAATTTAAACATATTTTAACATATTTAAGTCCAGGACCATTTAAGTAAAAACAGCTGTAAAATAGCAGCATTATCAAATGTAGAGACAAAGGCACTCAGGTTAGACAATCATCGGTTTTTCACATTGGTTAAATCTGTTCATCAGACCGATGTATTGGAAAAAGCATTAATATTAATAGCGATGTGGTCGCCGATATATCATGCTACTTTAAATGGCTTAGATGTTAATGTACACTGCTGCTTCTTTAAGAAGGTGCAGATCTACAAAGTCACCACCTCTCTCTCCACTCACTTCTCCATTACCTGCTGCAGCTTGAGCACACCAGCTCACCTACCACTGTTCTCAAACAATGTAAAACTACCTAACACTACACAGCGGAAAGTTCTTATATTGGAGATTTTTAGCCATATGGCTGAACCGTGCAAGTTGATGGACTGGTTGTTTCATTACATTTCATACAAACCCCTGAAGTCTAAGTCCACGAGTTTGATTCATGAAACTGCAGTTTAAAGTTGGAAATGCTCAGCCATGGTGGTGACTGCTTATTTGACCCCAAATGTGTCCTCCGGCAAATAACAAACACCATATGGACCATAATGTTACCACTATTGTTAACATGGCAAAAACCTTTTTTCAAAGCAGGGTATTTGAAGTCCTCAAAATGGTCTACTTCTTTACCAGCTGCAGCATTAACGCATCAATAATCACAATCCAGTTTTACACATTATTATGTCATTGATGAATAATTTGTCCTGTGAAATCTTTTAAGCATTTTAAAACCTATTTACTACAAATGCTTCTCCGTGTGCACTTCAGGGTCCTCCTCTAGTATGATGTTGACCACTATTATTAAACACCTCTTTGCAGTAATGTTTTAAATCCATTACTGAATAATGCATCTAATTTCAAAATATCCGACACTGAGAAACAGCGAGAGAGAAATTCCTGGCTGGTCCTCTCGGTGAGGAGAAGCAGTTCACGTCTCATCCGCGGTGCTGCCTTTCATCCCGTTCCACTGGGTTAAAATGTGAGTAGCGGTTCACTGAATATGTAGTCACACTGGGCGCTCCTGCAACCCTTCAAATTATTGGTTATGAAATATTCAGACCTTGCATCTGTGGGGACCGAGCAGGAACACGGCAGGAGCTCTGATAGCTGATTGGGCGACTGAGTTTCCCTTTAGCGCCCGCTGTAACTGCATTCACCTTTTACACTGACGGGGTTGACATTAATGGATACCCTTCATGCTTTTCAAGCATGTAATTACAAAGCAGGCAGTTAGAAAATATAGTAATTGGCAGTTTAGAGAGGGGAGCATTGTAGCTGAGTGAACTGTTATCCATTAGTTGTGATAAAAATAACACAGAGACAATTGGACGCTTGAAATCATCAGGCTCCGTCTGACCTTTTATTCAAAATGGAATTATCCAAATATTCATGATGCTTGAATATCAGTTCATGAATACGTGGTGTTGTATGTTATATTTCAAAAAGATAAAGTAGATAGAAAAGCTTCAATGGCTGGAAAAAAAAAAATCTGAGAAGCTGAATGCTTCAGAACTGCATTTTAGTCTGAAAAAATATCTTTATTTTCGAGCTTTCAAGAAATCTAGCTTCAGTGATCTATAATTAAACATAAAAAGTGCTATTTAAGTGGCCATTTTCAGAAAGCCGTGTAAAGGCAAAACATGGTCTCTGAAATGCCACAGTAGCTCTCACAAGTGTTTATTTCACTTTCATATTTCACTTCAATATCAATATATGGAAGACTTGAAAACAGCGTCAGTGCTGCTTTTGCACTTTCATGTTCAGCCAGTGCCTTTGTGAAATGGTCAGATCATACATTTGAGTATGAGAAAGCATCAGACAGTTTCAGCTTGAAAGTGACTGCTGGTTAACATGTCGTCTTAATAGGCTGAATTTCAGTCACTATTTCATACTGGTTCTGCTGTCTGATAAAAGAAACAAAAAATATGCAAAAAAGAAGTATATGTGAACACAGAGAGCAGAAGAGAAGCTGTAAACACTGGCTGAGTTTAGGTTGTACTGAAGCGCAACATGTGATGAAAACACATTAACCCACCCACTCCTTGGTGACTGACTTTCAATCAATCTTAAAATTTCCACCATCTCTAAATGTCCTTGAGTTCAGACCTGTGGGTATACAATCACAGCTAATGGTAACGTTTGCAAAATTAGCCACACAATGCTTTGACACTAAGAATTTTCCAATTGTTGTGGTGACATTGCCATCAAAAATAAATCCACTGGGTCTTCTTTCCTCAGATGCTGGGCATGCATGAAGGCCCTTGTGTTCACTCTTGCAACCAGCAGCGGTTCATTTGCTTTGCCAGAGTTACTAGAAGCAGCTCTGTGACGGTGGCTGCTCATTCTGAATTTCTCACCTGTAAGCAGCAGACAGGATTATGTTCCTCAGTTGGAACGTAGCAGGTCAATAAAATCCTCACTGGTTTGTAAAGCTGGGAGGCCATAGTTGTGGGAAGGCTAAAGGAATGGCTGGAGTGAACGTCTTCATACAGTTTTTACAAGATTATACCAAGCACAAAGCACAATAAAAACAGATTTCCACCATATGAGAACTTTACGGTCAGAAAGCGCAGTCTTTACTGAAGCAACAGGTTTGGTACAGAGTAAATCAGTCAAAATGTACTAAATACATTCAGAGGGTCGTTGAAAGTAAGGCAGGATCAAAAACAATGGGAGACTTAAGCATGAGACTTACGAAACCAAACAAAGGCTGACACTCTCAGAGATAAAGGGTAAAGACGATAAGTCACAGCGAGAAGGGAAGACCTATCAAAGGTAAAGATGGACACTGACACACAGATTTAACACCTCAGGGTGGGGCAGGCAAACACGATGATGGGAAACACATGAGAGCATGAAGTGAAGTATCTGAAACAAGAGGAGAGACATAAGAAACTGGACAAGACTTCACACTCTAGTGGGTCCTTTTTCACAGAATCACAGAAACTGCATGAATCCAGTCTCAGCTTATCTTCGCCCCTTCACCAAGGCAATATGGAGGCTGCTGAATCTCTTCTTTTTTCTGTCACAGCTAACAAGAGGAGGATAAACAGCCCAGTCACTCCTATGACTCGTATTATAAATGCTGCTTGTTTCCCACCTAACTTTAAAATGTTGGACAAACACAGGCGGAAGCTAATCCTTTAAGGTTTCAGTAGTATACATTGCTGTACATTGTGCCTGGATTTTTTTTACAACAACGCCACAGTAGCCAAAAAAGGCCACAGTCTAATGCATCTATATGATATATTGCACATTATTATTTACTGTATATATGCAGTCTAATATTAGCAGTGTGTGAAAGTACAACATGGCGCTGTGAGTCCCACAGTCAGAACAGTGGGTGGTTAATGACAACATCCAATCTGTTACATTTGCTTTAGGGTGTGAAAACGTCCTCTTGGTGTGGACGGCAGGCAAAAACAAAGAGGGAAAGATATTTCTGTAGATGTAGCCGATGAGTTTGATGACAGTCTGCAGTTTAGCCAAAAACAAGATCTGGTTTGGCATCGTTTTTGAATGAGACATGTAGAATAAAGTGATTTTGATGAAATGATGAGTTTATGAATTTGCATTTGAAGAATTTTCCAGACAGAACCATATGCCACACAGGGAATGTACATGGACCACAGAAAATTTGAAAATCCAACAGTTTTTTTTTTTTTGTTTTTGTTTTTTTTTTACAGAATGTTGCACTTGGCTGCAGGGTGGCGCAGTTGGTAGCACTGTTGCCTCGCAGCAAAAAGGTTGCCGGTTCGCGTCCCGGTGGGGGCACCGGAATCTTTCTGCGTGGAGTTGCATGTTCTCCCCGTTTCCTCCCACACAGTCCAAAAACATGTTGAGGTTAATTGGTGATTCTAAATTGTCCGTAGGTGTGAATGTGAGTGTGCCTGGTTGCCTGTCTCTAAGTGTGGCCCTGCGATAGACTGGTGACCTGTCCAGGGTGTCCCCTGCCTTCGCCCTAAGTCGGCTGGGATAGGCTCCAGCCCCCCCGCGACCCTAGTGAGGATTAAGCGGTGTATAGATAATGGATGGATGGATGTTGCACTTGCACCAGGAGTCAAGAGCCTGTGTTGTCAGTACAGTTGGCCTCAAACACAGGAAGAAAATAATGAGGTTGCAATGCATTTAAAATAAAATTCCTTTGTATTTTGGACGCGAGACCAAAAGCAAGTTGGTCACATTCATTTATTTATCCATCCATTAATTCAAGGACTCCCAGGTAATGTGTTAGGATATTTGCTGTTGTCTGCAGATACCCAGGACTGTTCATATCTGCTCAACTGCATCATCTGCTTCACCTCCATGACACCACGTCCTTGTTTACTTTTGTGCCAGCCATTTAGATTACCACATGTTTTTCATTCTCAGCATAAGATATTAATGCTCATCACCTGTCATTTCGCAGCAGCCATTTGCTGCCACTCATGCTTCCCCTGAGTGACATAATCCGCCATGGTAAACATAAAGCTGCTTAGTTTGGTTGGTTGGACTTTGTTGTCATGGTTTTTCCGAGTGTTTTCAGAATCAGTGCTGCTCTGTTAGTCACCTGTCACACACATAAAGAAATGCCAGGAAATGATGCCTCAAAAACATGCCACCTCAAATATTCAGTTGTCACAGTTTTGTTGTTTCATTGAAGCTGGCTTTGTTAGCTGGAACAGATACGACGGCAAGTGATTAAAAATCTAATAACACAGAGACGGTTGGGGGAAATGCCAGCCAAACACAATAAATTACTTAAGTGAATGCATTTTAACTGACCAACTTTGGCCCAGCTGTTGCTCACAGACGTCATCCAGACAGATTGGTATCCGGTATTTTTGCGGCAACTTGCACTTTTGTCTGAATTCTAATTCTGTCCCCAAACACCAAACTGATCGGCCAACACAAAAGCACCAACACTAGTGTCACAACAATAAATAATCGAGACAGATGAATAATTATGGCAAGGGGAATCAATTCCAATTCAAAGTTTCTGACAAGCTAATGGATGGAGCTCAGGTAGTGACGTAAGGTGCTGCAGGCTGCTGAAGATGAAGAAAGAAAGAAAAAAAAATCTAACTGCTGCTGCTATGATCCTCGACGCTCCCACAGTGTTTGGAAATCTCATGATGTATGGAGGTGATGAGGGAAAGTATTGACTTTTTTACCTTGCACAATCATTGCTCTCATTGCATACCTCAAGGTCCAGTATTAATCATTCATTGCATCAGGTTTTGAATTAATGCTATTTTCAGTGGGGAAAAAAGTACTCACATCCCTTCCTACTTAGCCAATACAACAATGTAGAAGCAGTCCATTGCAAGTCCTGTATTTAAAAGTAGGAGCCAGAAAGTTGCCCCGTTCACTGATTTATTCTTGTTCTAACTTACTTTATTAGGTAGTTAAGACAGACGCATCAGTGTGTATGCAGCATTTTATTGTTGTAGCTGTTGTAGCTGGTTTTAGCCTTTGGTAGTATGGTGAGCTTTTGTCAACTCAGTGATTGATCTCCTTTTAAAGGATCAAAAGATAAATCTGAGGGTTTGTGAGATGATTAAAGACGGAGGGAACATGGAAAACAAAGTTTGAATTATTTAAGTTTTCCATTTTGTGCTGTGATTAAGTATTGAAGAGTTTTTGTCTCTTTGGGTCTGGAACAATTATCTACAGAAAATCATCTGAGAAGTTTAGAGGGGAAATATCTCTTTGGTGGATCTCCTAACAGCTCAAAGACTGCTGAAATCTGTCTCCAAAAAATAAGAAAGATTGTTAGTTCTTTTTCACAACACAGTTGCTTTTAACACCAATGCACTTGGTCTACCGATGTTCAAGCTTCACTATCCTTTTGCAGAAAAAGGCCACGTCTTAAGCCTCCAGATACTCCTTAAAAGCATGCATGACTTCATCATCACTCTGAAAATGACGAGCAAACAAGTGGGCTATCAGTTTAGAAGTCAGATGGTGCAGGTCAGGTGAGCAGGTTCATGGAGCAACAGTTCAAGGCCACATTTGGCAACTTCTGTCACCAGTGTTGTGTGGACACTCATTGTACTGGATCTGCAGCAGCCAACTCCCAGCTTTCCCTTCATTTTTTCTTTGATTGCCTTAAACATTGGAGTTTTGCAGACAGTGATATAAAGCTGTATAGTATACAGTGTTGCCCCAGAATAGGAGTTACGTCACTTCTTTCCAGGTGAGGCCTACAACTTTTTGAAGCGTGTTTTATTCCAGTAAGGTAACAGCTTGATGTTGAAGGAAACATTTCCACTGTCAACATCTATATTGAAGGTGTGGAGGGGTGGTGGTGGAAGAAAGTCTTGGTGATACTCACTTGCAGAAATGCACTCAGGCAGTTGCAGTCACCATGGATGCATAATTTTTGTAATTATACTACTTCCTAGATGGCCTGGAGTCTACTTGGAGGACTCTGCTGCATGCAGGCACAGTAGCTTGGAATCCATGCAATCTGAGCATGTACATGACTGGCCTTGCTGCTTAGTGCCCTTCACATACTTGCAGAATCAAAAAATATAAAGGCCAGCGTTGTACCACTCTAAAACCAAAACACAAAATCCTCCAACACTTAGCTGATGTTACCGCTGTAGGGCTTTAGTGTGTGGGTTTATCAGGGCCAGAAAGGCTATAAAAGGAAGGATGGGATATGTTGTGATATTATGATAGCACACTGTGCCAGGAAATAACGCATCACCATTAACAAAAAAGGGATTTGGGAGTCGTGTTTCAGTCGCGGTTTGTTCAGCTGCTCAGCTGATCACTTCCTGTTTGTGACATTACAGTGTTTACACATTTTTAGCAAACTACCAAAAATCAGGAAAGGCATGAACATTTCTATATCCTACATGGACATTTGACTAAAGGTACAAACAACTATAAAAATGTGCAGCAAATAACCATTGGCAGCCACATACTGTCATTTCTAGACAAATTTCCTACTTGATTTCCAACCATGTTTATAAATCACCAATTCGCTATGAACTATGGTCAAGTCCCTCAGTAAAGTTTGCAGTTAGACAGACTCACAGAATGGACGTATAATAGCATCGAAAAGTCCCCAACAGCTCTCTCATGCACTTTTGACAGGCCTGACCCCTCACGCACTTGGTTAAATGTGCCTCAAAGTATGTTAGTCTGTGAATGTGGAGACTGAGATTGGGCCTTTCTACTCCACTTGGAGGATGAATTCTCATACATGTGCAGTAGATTAGCATCTAAAGGCCATTTCATGGTTTCCACGTGACCCACACAAACTGACTATCACGTTGCCCCTTACATTAAACAAAGATAAACACATGAGGCTCCAGTGGATGTTTCTGAAAGGCTGCATGTGACTTTGCCCTTTTAACAAGTACAGATTGGACAATAGCACCGTGATTAGCGCCTTACTGAGGAGTCCTGATCATAGTGGACTGACATGGCACAGGATTTTGGGGGAATTTAAAACTTCCTACTGTGTTTGGGCACATGGATGGAATGTATGTGCAAATCAAAGCACCTCCAAAGTCCGGTAGGAAATACTTCAATTACAGCTCTTGTTAGGATGAATTCTAAATGTGCAGATAACCAGGAATATCCTAATGCCATTTCCAACAAGCTTTTGCTTAAGGCATTATTTGTTTTCCTGGTATGTGTGCCGTTTGCCTGCTTTCAGTGGAAACAGCCCGTACGGTCACAGATCCTTATAGACACGCGGTCACTAAGAGTATGAATTCGCCTTAAGTATTCTGTACATGAACACTACTGCTGAACATAGCCACACAAAGATCGAGACTAAATACACTTAGCTAATCGTCCCCATTGTAGCTGTTTGTATATGTGGAAAAAAAAGAGACAAAATCTGCAACAAGTGCTTCAGAAAAGAAGTTTAAATCCCTGAAGTACTCTTATGAATGCATTATTCTGCCAAAAACATTAGATTAGACTTTGTTGCTTGCGTGCTTGTGACTGTGGCTGTTCCTCATTCCCTGTCTGGCTGCGAGGCTTGCCATGAACCAAGTTGTCATAGTTATAACTTTGTTTGGCAGCTAAATATGATAAGATCTTCTTTCTAATGCGTCCCAGATGGAGGAAAGAGTAATTTGCATCCGTTATCAGGGAGACAAGATGAGGCTGTGTCAAACTGCTTGTGAAAATCCAATCTCTTCCTCTCTCTTCACCCTTCTCCCCTTTTTCCTTTCGACGGAAGTGTCATCTGTCGACCTCAAAACACTCTCGGAGCAACTTGAACTTTTAAAACAGTTAATTAAGACTTGTTCTGACACATTCAGAGCTGATTTCTCAAGTAGGAAATCCATATTCATATTTCAGAAAGAAGAAGGTCATGAAGCACAACACCAAGAGACCAGTCACCCATGGATGTCTTTGAACAGGACTTTGTATCACCTCATCAATTTTTAATTGATTTATTCATCTATTCACGAATTAGCTTAGCTTAGCTTGTCTCAAAAGCACACATGAATATCTATCTGAAGTATAATCACATTCCCTTGTTGTATCAGTAGTCAGCTGACTGTCACTCATCATCACGGCTGCTAATGCTTCCAGGTTGTTTGCTGATCAGAGAAGCTGACAGAGAACTTTTGGCCTTAATGAAGTTGCTCCCAAGAGAAGATTGTTGAAAATAGAATCAACAGCTAAGTTCCCATGACAAAATTCAGCCCATAATGACTTTAATCAGGTGTGTGGAGAACGCTGAGGGCTTGATAGGTCTGCTGGGCACTGAGGCCTGTTTTCTCATTGAGTGTACTGAGTGGACAGTTGCTTTGGGCTCCTTTTATAATCAACATGTTAACTCCACTGCATTTTACAGACATGTTCGCTCTAGTTAGTTTTTTAACCTAAAATACAACTGGAACAAGTGTTCTACACTATCATCATGTCCGTATCCATGCTACAAAAAATAAGGCTTGTGTGATGTTCACATTTGATTGGCTGAAGACTTGAAGCTACTGTATGTGAGGCCGTAATTCAGCAAACTGGTAGTTTTCAAGACATTTTACTCAAGACTAAAAATGCAAGCCTCATGGTAGAGTTAGAATCCAAGTCAAGACGTCACCAGAAATCTGTAGGACGTATCATCTGTAGTCCATGAATGTATGAATACAATTTTCTACCAATCCATCCTGAAAATTCACAGTGTAAGTAAACGCGCAATGGCATTAGGATTCATCCTCTGGTCGCCGTGGAACAAAAGTTGTTGAAATATTTCAGTGTGGACTGACAGACTGATAGTACCATCCCTAGAGCCAAAGGAGTTTAATATCAGATATCAGTCTCCACTTCCTAAGGCATAATAACGCTGCTGCAGCACTGTCTAATATCAGATCACAATTAAAAACTATAATGTTTCAAAGGGCCATAAATGTGACTTTGCGCATTTAGTCCATTAAGTACAAATTGCATTTGCTTGACATTACTGCTGGCATTTTTTTCGTACTATATCTTTGTTCATTGATTTTTATCACTTCCAGGCAGACATGGGTCTCAGCTCATTTCACAACAGTATGAAAATCAACTAGCAGTGACCTAAATGTGGTTTGGACGGATAATCCATTTCAATTAACATTTTATTGGCTTTTTTTTGGTAAAAGCAACACATTGATTCACGGTCAAATTTAGTGTTGTTACGTTCAAGAGCACCTCTGACATCTGAGTTGACAGTCACTAAATAGCATCGTTTTAACTCTCTGAGCCTCAAAACCCACTGGCGAGTTTAAAAGGCATGTTGTCTTTAAATAAATCACCCAAATTACATGATTTATCTGAACCAGAAACTATGGCAAGAATCACTGAATTTTCCACTTTTTGACAGTTCTTGAACTATTCAGCTGTGACATGCCAGCGTACTCTAATCTAGGCTTAAAATCGTGACATTTCATCAAGATCACATTATTCCACATTCTACATATCTCATTTATTCATGGAATTATAACTGTGTCAAACTGCTCAGAATACATATTGAGTTTCTTCTTCTTCTAGCCATATTTGTGCTGTTTCTATCGAGGTATAGGACTTTTTTATTGCAGGGAAGAAAAAGCTCATAATACCAAAGTTTGACAGGAGCATAAAATACCAAGAAACTGCTTGGAGTTCAGAGGGTTAATGTAGGAAACTAAACTCATACTGTACTTTTCACCCTCTCCACATCTTCTTATTAATTTTCTTGGTTTGATACCACAGCCAATGACTGCAACTGACTCAAAGATCAGACGGGATGGCAGTGTGTATATTTCAGTGCATTGCTAATTTTCAAACAGGTCTGAAAAGAAAAAAAACCCAAAAATGTCCCATCACTAGGAAAAAACTAAAATTCTATACATATATATATATATATATATAGTATCCATGCCACTGCCAGAATAAGAAATAACTCTGCAGATATAGTTTTATTTCAACATCTACGGCACGCATTTTGCCACTTTCATCAAACAATGCACGTTTATTTTCACTCTGTCCTCCAGACAGATTTTTTTTTTTTTAGGGCAAAACATGAATAAAAGCTACTTGCTGACAATGAATTCCTGCAGGTGAAACCCTCTCACCAGTGCCTAAATGCATCTCTGCATTAAACAGCAAAGATGATGTAATGGTACAAATCCCAGATTTAGTTCTGCAGACCCGTCCACCCCATTCCTTGAGGCTCATAAACAGACCAGCAGACAGAGAATCACATAAAACCCCACAAATAAAATCTAGCAAGAAGCACAATAAGATGACTCCTGATTTCAACACTCCAGTTCTTGATAAGAGCAGGACAGATGGTCCAACATTCCTCTTTAATTTTCTGTTCATCGGGAAGCTGCTGCACTTGACTTAGGCTAATGCTTACAGGAGTGTTGTAACAGCAGGGATGCTGTGTTGGTGCGAGGTGTTACATGGTGTGATCTGAATGATTTAGGAAGCTTACATTTTAAAACAGTTGCAGCACATTTTCTCATACCCAAACACGACAACACTGAGAGGACTTCACGCCTTCAGCACGAGCACTTCTCCGACTCTGCCATTAATGTGTTTTTCATGCCGAATTAGAACAAATATCACACGAGGACACGGCGGCATGGAGAATATATGTAATCTACATTTTAAGGGGCTTGAAGTCTAATTATAATTGCAAATTGGCAACTTGACTCCTGGCCCTCTTTCGGCACAGATTCGGTTTGAACTGATCATTAAAGGCTGCTTCCACTCAAATTCTTGAATTTCCGGTCTCTTAAGTGACGGCTGTGCGTTTTATACCTGCATCTTGTAGAGTGCAGGACAGTCTCACACCTTTACAGACCACAGTAGTTAGTGGTAGCTATGTTAAGTTATATAGTTATATCAAGTTATTGAAATAATAGACAAAAATAAATCATTAAAAAAGGGGGGATGGTGACTGTAGGCTGATTAGTATGCACATCTGTGTCTGATGGTAAAAGGCAAAAAAAAGAGGGCGTCACAGAACACCGCCGCTTTATAAATTAGCTGTTTTTTAAGCCTTGGTGAGTGTGTTGATTTCGCCATCTGAATAAACGGTTCTCCCTCTCCTTGCTGTTAGAGTTGAGGCCAGCTTATGCTTAAAAGTTGGTACGATGTGGTGTCCAAAAAGCATCTAAATCTGAAGTGAGCAGCTGTTACTGATATGGCAACACTTGAATGCAGGATGAAAAGCAGCCTTAATAGACAAGGCAGAGATATTTAAATGGTACAAAAGGCGTTGTGGTCGGGTGCATGCACAAAAAGTAACAGAAGCACTTGTGTGAGTGATGGAAAAAAAGAGATCATGAGAAAGAAGTTGAGCCTTTTCAGCTCTACAGTATCAAATCATTCACTTTACAAATTGGGCATGAATGTCAGAAACACTTTCTGAAAGCAGAACATCAGACATCAGAGACATGTGAGAGTTTTCACATGCAGAAGCTTATGGACAAATTAAACCAGACAACATCAACGTCATTCTCTGCGTTGCCGAGGAAAACCTTTTGGGAAAAACAATGACGCGAGGCTGTTCATTCGTGACCAGGTGTTGTCCTTGATGTGTATTTATGTTTATTTAGTCAGATGACTGTGGGTTCACACAATAGTGATTTGTTTGATGGCCTCAGGTGCCAGGAATGAGTCACAACTGAAATGTTAAATGTGCTCTGATGACAAAAGAAAGAGAAAAATATGTAAATTAATGAATTTATTCGTATTAACACTCCTCCAAAACAACACGTACGAGCATTTCTGGACGCCTTTATCAGCATCATTTCTCTGTGCTTCCGAAAACCTTGGCAAATTGTCGTTGTAAACAAAGAACAGTTTTCTAATCTTGCACCATTATTATTATTTGGTTAGGTTAGGGGACATAACTTCAGCTATTGGTATGTCCTTGTGCTTTCTCTTTTTTTTTTTTTACATGCTAGAAATGAGAGAAATAAGCAGTCAACACTGTGTCTGAGGCAGTTTTACTTTGACCTGCAGTGTACTGATGACAGTCTAAAAATGACTGATTCAGACTTTTGGGGATTTTACATGCAAAACAACAACAAACAAACAAGAAAAAAAAAACACGAGGAACCAATCCTGTCACCTTGCAGGGTGGAACCTTCTGTATCATTCATCTTCTTTAGAATCCTTTCCCAGTTCAAGTGTGTATGTCTGAAATACTCCAATATGAGAATTTGTCATTGTGTACTGTAGTGTGTTGAGGTGAGCTGGTGTACTGGAGTTGCAGCGGGTAGAAATAAAGGCAGGGCCTTCATAGAGCTGCACATTGTAGAGGAAACAACAGAGTAGAATTACACATAAGCTAGTTTAAGGTGTGAAGGGATTATCGTTTATTTGGTAAACACTTCTAAATATGTAACTTTGATGCATAAAGATGAGTTATTCAAGGTTAAATCAGAGGGAATTGAAGATTACAGGACTGTGATGGTGCAACCCCTTGGTTCTGGTTGGGAGATAAACATTTCAGTGGTCTTCTGAGGCTCTGTGGCAACATCACAGTACTTCTGGGGCTTTTTTTTTGTTTGTTCGTGTGTTGCTGTTTTTTTGTTATTGTGGATGGAGATCTTCACGAAAAGCACTTAAAATGTCTGAAAATGCTATTTATGTGTTGTTTATCCACACATACCATTTCAAAATGTAGGTGACTTAAGTGCGGGCATTCTCCGAGTTGTGCAGCTATGGGTGTGATGCATTGCCTCTTTAAGGCAGACAATCCAAGGAGAGAGAGAGAGCGAGAGAGAGATGGTGGGGAGGGTGGGGATGTTGGTGGTGGTGGAGGGGGGAAGAGAGAAAAAAGGAAGAGAGCGAAGTGAGAGCCAATAAGAGGCAGTGGGTGCAGACACACTCTGTGAAACCTTGTGGTGAAGAGTGAGGGGGTGGCAGAGTTGGAGAGAGAGAGAGAGACAGAGAGAGAGAGAGGGGGCACCACTGGAGAGAGAAAGAGGGAGAGGGAGAGATCAAAGCAAAGGAAGAGACAGAGGAGGAGAGGCGAGGATGAGAGACAGCAGCACTGCAGCGAGAGCGAGCGCCTTGCCTGCCTTTGCAACGAGTGTTTACTCCACTTTCCCTGAGAGCCGGTTATCTTCCCCCTGCGTGAGTCATGGAAGTGATTTACTGTAGGTGAGTGGAGCGGCGAGGAGCGGCGGCACAAAGCCACAGATCTGTTTGCGAGTCTGCACCGTAGGGCAGGTAAGCTCGCTCCGCATCTCTCTGGATGTAATTTTAACAGTGTGGTCCTTCTGTCTCCCTTGTCTTTGCTGAGGAGGAGCAAACAACTTCTGCAGAGTTTGTGTCTTGTTCAGGTTGCCTCTCCTCCTGATTGCACACCTCTCTAACAGACTTCATTCTCCTCATTTCTGCTCTCAGCGCCAGTTTAGTTTGAGCTCACCCAGGCTGTACAGTAGGACTGTGTAAAGTGTGAAAAGGCGTGCTACAGTTTCTCTCTGACAGTGTGAGCAGCGCTTAGTGCCTCTGTATTGACAGGCGGACTCAGTGGGGCTGAGGGCTGGAAGAGGATGAGAGGGAGATGAGTCAAATCTCTGCTTGAGGGACCTGGAGGGGAACAGCATCAGCGATGATGATGCCGATCTGTACGAGAGCAGAGAAAGAAGAAGAAAAAAAAGATAATCCTGCACAAATAAGCCATGGATGCTTGTCAGATTTTACACTGCAATTTCTTTCTTTTTTGGGGGGGTTTCGTAACACAGCTGAGGTAGAACGCATGCATCTCAGATTCTGTGTGTGATAGGCAAACCACAGTGGCTGAGGAGCTGGATCTCTCCCTGGGCATCCCCCTCGTGTCCACGCTGGCTGAGGTGTGCAGTCGGTGGCTTTTGGACGTGTTGAAGGCAGGTGATCAGAGATTTGTGGCTCGGCCCTCCTGAGTGACAGCTGAGCTCTATCACAGCTTTCATCATGACTCAAGCTGGTAAACCGCAGCTCAGCTTGTGACACAAATCCCCGTCCCCTCAGCGATGAGGGAATAACCTGCCTTCATCTCATGGCTGGATTAGAGTGATTTACTGTTGCTCTCCATCAGCCCGGGTGTGTTTGTGTGGGGTTTGACCTATAATGGCACCTAATGGCATCATATGTTATTTCCAAGAGGACACTGTCAAACGGGACGCTGTTGCCAGCCACATCCAGTAGTAATATGGCAGTTGTTATTAATGTTAGCTCTCCTCATGACCCCCATCAAAACTACTACTGGCAGAGGTGCTGGACAAGAATTAATGGACCCCTTAAAATTAGAAATTACATTTATTGCGGACTGGATTTACCGTCAGCCAGGACTTCCATCACTCTCTCTCTCAGTAAAGGACGACTCCAAAGGATATTTTTATCTTTGCTGGCCAGCCCACAAAGTAGTCCTCAACACAGGCCTTGATTGAATGTACAAAAAATTAGGGTCATGGCCCTCACATCGATCTTCCATCCCAATCTCCACATCCCTGTTGTCTCACAGGTTAAAAATCTTTTTCATTGATTTGCCTCCTTTTCTTTACCTGCATAGCCTCTGTTGTGATTGGTATAGATTTAATACTGAGAATCAATAAAGGAAAATGGCTTTTACCTGGATTGACCTCATTTGCCGGCCTTGTGGAAAGTGAAAGTGTCTCTGACAGAGTTTGTTGCTCTGTGTGAGCTGCCCAGGACCTTTCAAAACCTTAATCACCGTCTTTTAAATTCAAGTCATCCTATTAAAGTTGCAGTAATGCAGCCGTGTGAAATAGCTCATGCTCAGTGGTCGATGAACAGACAGGAACAATGCGAAGGAGAAGCAGTACAGCTGGTAAACAAAATTAATAACTTGAGGCGAGACGGCTATACGTGCAAATCAGTGTCGTGATGTTAACGTCATAACCATCGAGCACAAGGCCAAACTAAGTTTTAAGAGTGCGCAGTGACAGTGTCGTATGGGAGCAAAACAGGTTTGCGGCCCTGATTTCATTGGCACTCCCTTCAAAACCTGCTCCAGTTGTTTTCTCCAGAGAGTGCGTGAGTTTGAAGAGGAAGAAGGAACCACAGCTCGCTCAAAGCTGGTGATGCAAATTCTCTCCAAGTTGCAAAATGTGTATTGTGAAAAAGATTCTGGCCTTGCAGGCTTTCAAGATCTGTTCTGAATCTGCTGCAGTGCATTTTAAAATCTCAACTGTCAGACTGCAACCTTGTCTTTGAGAAAATATATTTATATACTATGAGGGAAGCACCAGGGTTAGGTCAGCCTACTCAGCAGTATTAAGTATTGGCCATGACATTACTAATCCACGTTTCTACTCACTCTAAAGCTGAAGTTAACCACTTCCTTTGGTTAAATGCTTCACATCTCTTTTGCCTTCAATCACATTCAGCATCAGTAGCTGTTTCCATAACATAATGTGTATTTCTGAGGTATTGCATTAAAAAAAGTTAATGGGAACCACAAAAGTCGAAAAAACATTATTAGTAATTTATTTTTTTTTTTGCTTCTGGAAAGTGTTCATGTGCATAATGGGAAACACCTTTTTCATATACTAATGGTACATGTCCACAGTTTCCTAACATCGCACACTTGATAGGCGAGTTACTAGCGGGCCACTAGACGGTCACATGGCAGGCGCTTACCTTCAAACTTTTTCTTTTATTGCGAAAAACCCTTCAGTGAAAAGTATTTCTGAAAACATTTAAAGTGAGGAATAAGCTGCGCACTTGCTGAATCTGACCTCATTTTAGTTTAACAACAGTTAGTTTAGAGGTTTTCCTAAAGTTTTGTGAGGCGTCGGACTTCCACTAGACGTCAGTTTTCCGCAAATGATTTGTAGGCAGCTAACGGCCAATGCAACGCCCCGTCACACGAAGTGCGACTCTACCAGAATGCAATCCTGGGCATTTCACGTAGACAATGAATGGAAAGCATTAAAGCGACGGATCCTGTGGACATTTACCATAACATAACAAACTTTTAACTTTAACTGATTAATCAGCTGTTTACACTTCTTTCATTTCCGTCATCTCAAGACAGCATAAAACATAACCAATACCAGCTGAGATTAAAGAATACTTGCATTATTTTTCTGTCGTAGATGGCCGGATTTTGTTTGTCTCTTCTTCTTCGTGGTTTGTTAATAATTGGCAAACAATTTTTTTTTTCCTGACCTTTTCTAGACTGTTTCTTAATTAGTTATGCGTAACGTAGCCAGTAGCGCCACCTTTTGACGAAACCAACAAATCAATAACTGTACCTAAAATTACATTCGGCCGGTCAACATCAACATAGTGCTTCCAGGGCTATAGCAACACTTAACGCTCCTCAAAAGCCCCGTTACGTAAAAATGTCAAGCACCATCTGTGACGATCTCTTACACTGTATTGAGGGGGCAACCTTCAAGTTGAATTTCATTTTGGGGAAAAGGAAGAAGCCACAGGGGGACATATCTGGTGAGTAAAGTGGACGGACAGTGATGATTGTGTTGTTGGGGCCAAAAATACCTATGCAGAATAGTTGCACTGTGATCCAGCATTGGAGCACCAGCACACCATCAAGCCACTGTTCAGGCTGCTGGTGTGGAATGTTCTCCGTCAGACACTTGAGGATGCAACAGAAACTTGACAGTTTCACCCAGATGCGCAACCCTGTGAATGTTGAAGAAAAGAATGAGAATGCTACCGGTGCTCCTGGCCTGATGCGTGTTCCCTTAGTTGGAAATTGTGGCTCTTCCAGTGTGAAAACTGTTGTTTCTTCTGTTGATGGTATCTGCAGACCCAACTCTCACCAGTGATGATCCTCCACATGAAGGTTGGATCATCACTGCTGCTCACTGACACAGACTGTGATGTTTGCTCTCTGCTCCAGTCTGAGACTGATGAAGAAATCATAAATGCACACCTGCGTCATGAAAACATGCCTAACACAGTTCCGCTCACAAATGCTGCAAGCACATCACCATGATGTCTTTGTGCACATGCACTGCAAACAGTCTCAGAGCGTTTTGATTAACCCTCGTATATGGAAACACAGCTACCAACCGGTGGCAGTGGATGTGATAGGAAGTGTGTTCTGCTGCATCTGTCAGCACCCCCAATATGATGGCACAGTGCATGGACACACCAAGAAGAGCACCTCTGTATCACTGCAAGAAATGTGAAAGAGTTTATTTTTTAAACAAAAAAGCTTCTGCTCAGATGATGTTAATTTACTGTTTAAATTTGAAATACAACAACATTCACTTTACCTGTATCAGTATTCACACAGAAAAAAATGTTGGTCATGAAGGCAATACCTCAAAATGTATTCAGCAAAAACAAAAAGGTAGAATATAAACAGATTTTTGTAGAGACAGAGTTGTAAATTGGTTACGGCTACAACTTGTTTTTCGTGAACCTCCTGACAAATCAGACTCTTGGATTTAGTTATAAATCATTTAGTTTTAACAAATTTACCCTCCAGCTGACAAAACTCTTATGTACCCGCTGGTACAAACAAAACACAAAAATCAAGTATAAACCAACCTTTAAAGGCAACGAATATGTGGATAACTTGAATAAAAAGCTTGCCAGAAAGAATGTTATACCTTTGAAAATACTGATCCACATTGAAACAATACAGTGTTTTGTGTTATTTTTTAGCTGTCAATAATCTGTCCCCTTTTCAGCTTTCCTGTCTGTAAAATAAAGTATGAAAAATATGGAAGGTGGGTGGACTGCCTACTTTTAAGCAAGCAAGCAAAGTCTACACGGCCATCTGCTTGCACCAGAATTTTCTTTTAATCAAGGCTGCAGCCTCACAAGAAGCACACTCTCTCTCACTCCTGCTATTTAGCATCTTGTATTAGGCGGAAGCAGAACACACAGCATAACATGTAAGTTACATCGGATCCAAGCTGAAATCCAAGCATGGTGCCATAAACAGATGCTGCATTTGACAAATTAGTCAGAGATTTGCTGTCAGTTGCTCGGTGTCAACAATTCTTGAGTGGTTTTATTGTTTTCAGAATTTTTCTAACTTTGTTTCAAAGAAAGAGAATTGAAGGCGCATGAGTGTTGTTTTTTTTTTTTACAAAAAAAAAAATGTTTGTACAATTACCATTTATTACAGTTGTCATACATATAAAAACAGTGTTTTTGTATTTACTGCATTGTGCAACAGTTTTTTATGCACCTTAACAGAAGGGTTTCTAAAGCATGATCATATTGTGCCACATTAGATTTTGTCTTTAAAATGACATATGGTATGCATATTTTTTTGTCTGTTAACAAACTAAATCAAATCAAGTTTCGCAGGTTTTTGTTTGTGAAATGCTCATGTGATACAATATGTGCTGTGAAATGTGTGGAATGCTTCTGAGGCTGTGTGTCAAATATATGTTTGTAATAGCAGATAGTCCTCCACACTGTGCTGACATTTTCTTCACACTCGACTACATGTATACAAATGTGCATGTTGTGATAGAAAGTAGCCCCGATTTTGAATTAACGAGACAACACTGTTGCAGAGATGGTCGATAATGAGGCTCTTCTGTCTGGGCACAGATGCAGTGTTTTGGAAAAGAGCATTTTCATCGGAGAATGCTCTGTTTGTGAAAGTGTAAAGCTTAAGTCTGACTGAACATGCAGTCCTCTGTCTCTAATGGACAGACAGTTCATTAGAGGATGTGTGGGTGAAAAAGCATTGCAGTCTTTTGAATTATAAAACAACATGCGTCACCTTATATTCATTTTCTTTCTGTTCGGTTGCTTTTCAGGCTGTCTCATTTTGTGATTAAGGATCCATGCCAGCCCAGAGAGCGAATAGCAGAAACCTTCCCACAAACAGCATACGACCTGACAACATCTGCAGGCAGGTACGAGCGTTGTATTGTTAAGGTTTGTGGTTTGTTATCTCAGACTGTTCTTAACAGTCAGAGATCAGTGTGTGAAGCACTTTCTCACACTTCTAGGGGCTTCGATAAAAAGCAACAGGATTCCTCTTTGTTGGTTCGTTAAGACGTCTCCACTCTCATCCAAGAGGCTTCTTCAGCTCTAAGTGATTGATGGGGAGTTCTGGATATGCTGGTGTATTGCCATCCCTAAATCACATGGCTAATGGCCCCATTAATGACCAAGGATTCACATGCCTCAAGGTGTAAATGGTTGTGAAACCGCCAGGTTAGGAATGACTTAAGGTGGCAATAGTGGTGCAACTTCCTGGACAGAAGTCTCGGGACTGAGTTATAAGGACCTGATAAGCGCTGTCCTCAAAGAATGTTTCCTTACATTTTGATGCAGGTGGACCGCTAAGTCAAGGTAGGGCCTGCAGTCCACCTGATCCGTCCACATTCTTGATAGAAAAGACAGATGGTTTGAGAGATGACAGAAGAAAGCATCAACCATCTTTAAACAGATTTGGGGTCTATGACACCACTTATCAGGTACTTACAATGCAGCCTTAAGACCTGTTCCCGTGAAGTTTTGCCATCAGTAACATTTTGAGTCATCCGTGACCTCACAGTCTCACAATGATTCACATCTCTGTACACGTGAGTATGTGCTTAACTGGTCTTTAGGCATGTGATTTAGGAAGGACAACATATTTGTGAGACTCCCCATTGGTCAAGAAGAACTGAAGAAGCCTCTTGGATAAGAGGTGAAATGTTTTCCACAACCAAAAAGAGAAGTTTAGTTTCCTTCTACTGAAGCGCTTAGGATTACCAAGACCTAGAAGACTGAGAATCTACACAGACTTTATTCACACTGTTTTCAAATTAGTTGCAATCGCACATTTTAGTTATTGCCACAAATGTGACTCTTGTCATCAGAACAGCAGCAGCGTTAGTTATCAGTCTGAGTCATCGTTTCATCGAAATGTGACAATTCACAGCGTTAATTGTATGCAAAATCTGTCAACACCGCTTGTGTCATAATGGTCTGTAACGAAGAGGCAGGAGCAGCAGACTATTTATTTTCCTGCTTTACAGAAACTCAACTGTGACCCTTTTTAAAAACAATGAACTCACACATTATATTACTTTAAGGAGGTCTAAGAAGGTTTCAGCTGTGTATTCAGAACCACACAAACGTCTTGCACATGTTAAGTTTGTAATATTAATGATGTTGGAGTAGGCCTGTCACAATATCAGATTTTCACTGCACGACAATCATATTGGGAATTCACAATAGTGGTATTTTCACGATATATATAAAAGTTTTGAGAGAAAAACTCACAAAAAGTCAGTCATAATCATCTATCACTTTGTTTATCGTATGTTTTGTCTCTTTTTTGTTAAATCAGTTCAACTCAAAAATGTGTGGAGGTGGAGAGAGTGTGTGACCATAACAGTTCGAGTGTCAACCAGATAATTACTGGCACTGGATTTATATTATTATCATCTGTGCTTTATTTATATATTATCAATGTTTTCAGTGTCATGTTTGTTATCATCACCACTATATGAGAACACCTCTTTGTAGAAGAACACATTTTTTCTAAATGACAGCGATTTTAACAATTGAAGCCTTTCCTGTGGTTTTCACTCCAACATACATGTGCATTAAAAAAAAATCATCTAAACTGCTGCTGCTGCTGGCTCAATGCAGCATATCTTCACCTTCCAAACCAGGCTTCTGAACAGCAATAATCACACCTGCTCCATGGTAAACACCCTATTTTAATGTAAAAACAGGACGATGTTTTGACATGAACATTACTGATACTGCGAAGGTGAATGTATGTATTTGGAGCAGATGCTGTGGAATGTGTTCAGAGAGCAAAAACTGTGTTTACAGGTAAAGATCTGTAACTGAAGACTCTGAATCCCAAACACAATTTCCTCCGGGTGTGATCTTAACTTTTGACCTCCCTGGATTCCTTGGAAGGAAGAAATTCAAAAACAGTCGATTCTGCAGTAATACTGAGGAGATAAATCTTTTTCTTTTTTATGCTGAGAGCTAAGTCAGAAGATTGATGTCACAATATGAAGATACAACCAGCAGCTGTGTAGTTCAGCCGTGCAAAAGGACCTGAAACAAGTCCAAATAAATAGATAAATGACATCAGCCTATGAAACAAATATTTCCCTGAATGTTCCTTTTACTGCCGTTAGATATCAACATATGTTGATAAGTTCTAACAACAGTTAGTTACAGATTAATTTTCTTTTTCATTTGCTTCTTTCTCAACAACACAAAAACACAACCTGCAGCTGCTCTCCACTGTGGTCCAGCGGTTACTTATCACAGCTGATCAAACAGGAGATCAAACAAAACAAGATATGACAGTCTGGGTACAATCAGATAATCCATAACTCATTTGTAATTCAAACCAAACAGATTTTGGTTCTTTGTTTCAAAACTGAAAATTAAAAAAGAAAAAAAAAAACGTTTCAAGTGTCATTTTGTCTTCTTTTTTATTTTCTTTTGGAATCCAAAAATAGAAGCTATGTAGTTTTTTTTTTAGCTATCTATCTGTCTAATGTTGGTTTTGAAACAAAGAAAGGAAAAAACTACAAATTAATTACAGATTGTCTCATAAAACCCTGACCTGTGATGTTCCGGCATCCTGTCTCACATCACGTTGCTGAAATTGAAGTTGCCATTCATTGTGGGATTAGATAAAATACACTGTCTGATGACAGCTGACAGCTTTCCTTTGATAAAGTCTCGTTTCATGAGTCCAACAGTGGCATTTCTGCCCAAATTTGCTGTTTCCATACCCATGATTAACAGGCAGATTTAGTCCTCATTTCTGTGTGTTCCCCGCTGATGTGTTGAGGCATGTTGTTGTGATCAATGCCAAGTTGTTCCTGATGAGGACCATCGTAATAAGCACTTGAATCCTCACAGGAAATAACAGCTGCCTGTCTTTCTTTTTCTTTTTTTTCTCTGGCATCATTACTGGCCACCTCTCCCTGTTCATTATTCAGTCACACATGAAGAGCTCAGGGCCAAAATGACCCAGACACAAAATGAGGCACCATGCTCCAATACATAAGGCAGTCAAGGATTTTAAGGCTCTTATTCTCTAGCGTATGTATGCAAAGAAAAGCACTCTGGCTTCTTTTGTTCTGCTATTGTCTTCCCTTTGGCTTTAGTGAGAACCTCCTCTGCAAAACAACTGTCAAACAGACTTTAATTGGAGAGGCATAAAACTATAAAGGCTCCTCAACTTACCAACATGCTTAATTGTGGGAGACTTACTACAACGTAAAAACACCTTTAATCCTAAACGATAACCCAGGTGAGACGATATATTCTCTACAGTCAACTAATCCCATGATAAAACCAAAACCATCCATGAACTGAATACTAACAGGAGTTGTTGGAGCCTGATATATCGTGTTGCTTTGGGCCACAGAGCTCCACTGCTGTCAAAAACACTATTAAAACCACATCAACATGCCAGTAAGTGATATGTTGCATCATTACCACAAACACACACAGACTGCAGTTCATTCTGGCTGTCCACTTGTTTTAGGAAATGACATTTTTTTTGAAGAAACAATAGACTTGTGAGCTTTTTTTTTTATTTTATTTTAATTTTTTTTTAAATAGATTTATGTCTTTGGGATGAACAGGCCTGCAGCTGAGTGCCATTAGAAGGTTAGGAAGGTCAGAAAAGTAATGGAAGATGAACTAATGCTGGGAGCAATAAGCCCAACCTTCTAATGGTTATAGAATAAACTGTTTTCATTAAAGAGTGAAAAATGACTTGCTGCACAGCTGCAATCAGCTCATCCCTCTTGTCACATTTTAGGGGCTACAGCTACGTCTACTTAATAATGCCTGAACTTTTCAGTCTCTAAAAAGCCAGAACATCCATCCATTATCTATGCACTGCTCAATCCTCACTAGGGTCTCGGGGGGGCTGGAGCCTATCCCAGCTGACTCAGGGTGAAGGCAGGGGACACCCTGGACAGGTCACCAGTCTATCACAGGGCTACACGTAGAGACAGACACTCACATTCACAACTACGGATAATTTGGAATCACCAATTAACTTCAACATGTTGTTGGACTGTAGGAGAAAGCTGGAGAACCCGGAGAGAACCCACGCTGCACAGGGAGAACATGCAAACTTCACGCAGAAAGATCCCGGGTGTCTTCACCGGGACCCACTGGGGACCTTCTAGCTGCGAGGCAACGATGCTAACGACAGAGCCACCTTGCAGCCCTAAGCCAGGACATGTTATAGAAAAATGTCAAATTGCTTGTGTTGTCCTTGAAACATCAGACGTTCATTTTGCAATTATGCAAAACTGTGGAAAGCAGCACATTCCCACATGTCAGAAGCACATTTCTGGAGATACCTAAACCCTGGACAGGTTGTCTGTTTAGGACTATTCAGTTAATTTAATAATTATGTCAGAAGGAACTGAAGTTGTTGGGGGCATTTTTTCCCCCCAGTATACACTAATGTGTCTTCCTGCTCGTTGCGGATTTGTTTCGGTCTTTGTTTTCCAACTCTGCTCAGAGTCTAAGTGAACTTTTGCCTTGAAGTGTAGGATGAGGGTCAAAGGAAAGCAAAGCATCTTCAACAATACGTCTGTTGTCTCTGGCAGATTAGACTTTTCTTCTTCTTTTTTTTTTACTTGTGTTTCAAAGGCGTTTGATCTGCCTTCCTCTAACTTTTGACAACTTAGCAGAGGAAGGCCTACATCAGTCCCACAAGGCTTAATTATCCCTCCGACTGATAACAACCTGGTAAGAGAGGAGGTCGGCCAGAAAGAGAACAGGAACCAAGGGCGGAAAGAGATGGTAGGATTAATGTAGATTGTCTGATATTACCTGGCTTCTGATCAAAAGACTGTGTTGGCAGGCGGAGCGCATAATCCTCCCAATTCCTCTTGTCAATGCCAAAAACCTCTGGTACTGTGTAGCTCAGTGAGCAGAGCAAGATATCACTGACCGGCCTGCACCCGACGGGAAGTCTCATGCTACTGTAAAAGCAGGCACGAATCACTTTAAGGATTTCATTGAAATGTACAGGTCAGGGAGGGTTCTAACCTCTCAGGTCTGGAGCAGGATGACTTTTACCAGCAGTGGAGATTTTTAATATTAACAAATTTTCTCAGTGCTTCTTGCTGTATTTTATTAACTCCATCCATTTCAGTTCTGTTATCTGTGGACGTTTTAGTCCACAGAGACAAAGATTCTCTTTTTTCATCATCATCTTTTCTTCTTCTAAAGTGCGTCTTGGCAGCAATAAGCCTGCTCAAAGTTCTTAGAAATGTTATTGAGGTTTTGGCTCAAGGACGTTTTAACAATTCGTCTCAAAGGAAAAGACAAAGTGGTGTTTTAAAGAAAGAAAAACTCAAAAGGCACAAGAATGACAGAAATTTGGATCACTTCCTGGGAGCACTAAGATTTATGTGGCATTTTAATGTCATATTTGAGTGTGCTTTTTTTTTTTTTTATCCAAATGACAAAATTGGATTGCTTGATTGCTCAGATAAAACTTTGTTAAAGTTATCAGAATTACCAGAAATGAAGACTAAAACAAACAATGTTGTTTTGCAGGCGTTTGAAACTGCACAGCGCTGGTGTATGCAGAGAGGAGCAGACACACAACGGTCAGTGCTTTTCTCTTTCTGTTTTTTATTTAGAGAACACTCGAAACTTGTTAAAGTGAGACACTTAAATCTCTGTGCTACAGCTTCACTCCGATAAAAAGACTGGAGTGGGGCCAATCATAAGGCCTTCAAAACCCACAATGAACGCTGTTCTCTAAAAAGGGAAGCTCGCTGTGCAATCAGGCACGTCTTTATGTCCTCTAAAGCTCGAAAACTACTCACTAGCAGGTGCGGTATTGTCAGCTGATGGCACAGATGCAGCCAAGAATAATGAAATCAATAAAATGATACAAAGTGTGGTTTGCAAACCTCCACTTAGAAGTTGGAACATGCAGTTGTGTGTTTTCGGCTTTATAAAAGCACAGTTTGTTTTGTGGGGAATTAGGCTTGAAAAGCAGAAAATGTCCTGTAACAGAGATGTCAGAATGCTAAGCCGCTTAACAAACAGAAAAAGCAGCTGTTTGAGTTCATACTTTGCACTGCTAATCTGGTCCTTAAAGTAAATCTACTTATAATGTTGTGATATTTTCGAACAATAGTGACACTCAGTTATTTTATCATAATAATTGATACTTCTGATGGTAGTCTAAGTGTCCGTTGTTGGCTTATACCACTAGAAACATTCCCACAGTGTCATCGTCCTCCGCACTGAAGGTTAACTTTTAGAGACGATATCAAATGATGATATATGATGATATTAGATAGGAGAAGAGGTGAGCTGAGCGTCCGTGTCTAATGATTCAAATATCCGCTTTCACCTCTGTTGGAAAAAGTAATTATGAGAAAGTCACGTGTGGCTGGAGGAGGGCAAGTGGACGAGTACAACTTCAGAGAGACACATGATGAGGCGTCAGGCTAATTTGTATCAGAAACTCTGACGTTTAGAGACAGGATGAAGTTGTGTCCTAGATTGTTCTTCTTCTTTTCTGTGATGCTGTTGAAACAGGATGTTAGAGTGGGGCAAAGCAAGGGAGCAGTCATTTAGTTGTGTAAACTAATGGGATATTGCTTAGGGAAAGGGAAAAGCTGTTTTGTTATGATAGAGGAGTAGAGGGGATTGTTCAATAACCTGAAAGCTCAGTGTGGTTTCTCTGGCCATCTCCATCTTGGCAGGGCCTGACTCTGCCTATCTCCCAGCTAATCCAAAAAATGAGCGTAGAGGTGATTCAGAGGTGGAGGCATACAAACATCTGAGGGTCACAGACTCTCTGTGAGGCACCAACCAGTCACCTGAAGCAGTCACGACCTTAATTGTGCAAAACTTTAGGCTTTAATTAGTTTCTGAGCTGCTTTTGTAGTGTTGAAGGATGCATGTGTGTGTGTTAATGTGTCAGAGGTGCATTCAGAGGGTTCTGTTCCTGTTGTGTTCAAACGGTAAGCAACACAATCGTGTGCACGCAACAGGATTCTGCATGACTCTGAGTGCTCAACATCAGATGGTGATTTACCAGAATATAAATTAACGCTACTGGTGATGAACACCCATCAGTCCAAAATCTCCTATAGATGTTTAGTTGGGTTGAGATGTTGTCACTGTAATTTTCATCAGTGATCCCTAGTGCCCTGTAAATGAGGGCATTGTCATCCTTGAAGAAACCACTCCCATCAGGATGGAAATGTCTCATCGCACAATAAAGATGATCATTCAGAATAGCTTTGGATTGATTTGCAGGGATTCTTCCCTCTAAAGGGGACAATTGAGAGCCAAGGAGTGAAAAGAAACAAAAATCACTATCTGTTTAATTGTGGTTATTTATCATTTGTTCTGATGTAAAATGTCGTTCAGTCTCTTTGAATGAAACATAAGTCTTGAATCTGATATTAATCATTACTCAAAGGAGAGCGTAAGGCATTTCTCTTTGTCCCTTTGTTCCTCTCCTTGTGATCCAAAGCAATGATGAACCCAAAGGTCATTTAAAGGTTGGGCATGTTAATTTACTATCGTGGCAAAGCAGCATCTACCCGTTGGATGTTGTTCTCTCAGTAAGAAGTGGAGGCCATTTAAAGTTGAGCACATCTACACACAGCAGAAATCAGATCTCTGGAAGAAATTTCAAATCCACCTCTATGACATGTTGAGTTCCTTCTTTGAATCATCTTCCTCTTTCTTGTTTTCCTTAGTAGTTCCACCAGATCGTCTCGGTGGTCTCTGAGAATACAATAATAAATTTCACTGTCATGTTGCCAGCTGGTCCTTCCTGAGAATTATTCCCTTCTCACTCGGGAAAGTGTCAAAAAATGACATTTTGAGGTTATCTCTGAAAGCAGTGCTTTGATGTCCTTGGGTTCAACTCCTGGTCTATCGCACAAACAAGCAGATATGCCACAGCCATGTAAACTCCTTTGTGCAAAAGCTCGCATTTCCTTGAGTTTTATCGTTCCATTGAAGCAGCGACACTCGGGTGGATTTGATCGACTCATCAGAGGTTTGTTCAAGTAAACAACCATTTACTTGCGGCCGCTGCTCACCTGTTATAAGCATGGCTGTAACTTAAGTTTCCACTAGAACACAGCTGGAAACGTAGCTGGAAACATGGCATCAGAAGTAAGTGGATGTGTCAGAAGTCAGATTATTGTTCTGAACAAAGAGAAACTTTCTCAGCAGTAAACCCAGGCTGAAGGTTTCTTCAGGAGCTCTAAAACAGAGGATTTCTGGAGACTTTAGAGCTTCCCACAGAGTTTGGGCTCTGTGGATGGAAAGTAAGTACAAATCAAAGCTCCTCAAAAGTCCCACGGTGACTATTTCAATTATGACTCTGTTAATGATGAATTTAAAAGGTGATGACCAAAAATCTCCTTCTACAGTCTGTCCTCTAAACAAGCATTTGTTTGTGCGTGCCCTCGCAGACTTCGGCAAATGATAAAATTTACATCAGTGGCAGTGCATGGAGCTCTAAAACACTGTGGAAACTGGATCAGATGTATCCAAATCACAATCAGGCAAGATCAAAGGTGAGCACACATCAGAAGATCAATCCATTCAACTTTGTTCACTGAGCCATACAAAATTTGCTTCTAAAAAAGGAAGGCAAGACTCCAATCAGCAAAAGCCCTGGCAAAAGAAAAGTCTTGCAGAGTCTCAGAGGACGAGTAGTGTCACTAAGCCACGTCTCAAGGCCAGGGCTTAAGAGGTGGCCAAACCCTTGGGATGATATATAAACATTTCATAGTGAATCATAGAAAAAGTCCTATTTACTGATAAATCTGAGTTTGAGATTTGTGTCAGTAACAGAAGGATGTTTATATGGAGCCCAACAGAAAAAACAATTATACCGCAGTGTGTCGAACCTACACTGATCCATTGTGGTGTGAATATTTAGGTTTAGGGGTGTTTTGTCTATATTGTAGTAACCTGAAGTGAGTCAACTCCACTCTAAACAAAGAAGTGGAAACACATGCCTACTGCAGCAGGATAATGAGTCCCAACACACTTCAAAGCTTTGAAGAGCTTCTTGAAAACCAAAGATTTTCATTATTTTTGCTTGACTTTGCATGATTAACATTGGGATTTGTTTTATACACCAAAACCAACTCTTCATGCGATGATCATCCCTGATCATCAGTGTTGGGTCTACAGCTCACTGTCCATGCAGATGAGAAGAACTGCCATAGCATGATAATCCCACCACCATTTCACAGTAGGGATAGTATTAACAGGTGAGGTGCAGCACTTGATGTTCAACAGACACTGCTTGGATTTCTGGCCAAAGAGTTCAACAATGTTTTTACCTCATGTACTCAGAGTCCTTTAACTGTAGTTCGACAAACTCCAGGCAAACTGTCTTGTGTCCAACTTGTTCAGTTTGGCTGGATGGTGGGCTCTAGAAATAATCCTGGTGGTTTCAAGCTTCCTCCATAGTAGTGCTTCAAATTGTACTTTACATGACTTGGGTAAAAAATACTTGCATTGCACCCCTGCTGCTAAAAATTTTAACAATAATAACAACATCATAATTTCACGTCAGTATAAAGAGACGTTCATTGGTGCCAGAGAAACACCCTGCCACACAACGACTTATCATTTCTATTGTACCAACAAAAAAAGGATAAATGATTGATAAGCAGTAATAATGCTGTTTATAATAGGGACAAATCAGTCAGTTAACAGTTGAGTAATCACTGAGTGTGCCATCAATTCGGAACCAGAAGGACAATCACATGGAAGCTTATCAATCCTCCATTTATATCAGCAACCTGCTGAACTGTGAAGAGCATGCGAGTCAAATTCCCAACACATGCTCTGTGCTGCGCTTACGACAGTGATTCAGATCAGGGATTATTTCACTAATTAGTAGGGATATGCTCTTCTTTGACAAAAACTGAAACCCGGCTGTGATTGGATCAGATAAGCGTTTGACATTCAGAGCTCGCTTTTACCCCTCCTTTTGCAAATCCCAGAGAGGATTTCATCACAGACTCTCGCCTGCTACTGAGCTCTCAAATTCTATTTTCCTCTTTTCCATTTCCACTCTGCAGTAGTACTGTGTTGTGTAGCAGTGTCAACTGTGTTTGGATTTGTGTCATCACCCTTATGTTTTCCATTGGAATACTGAGCAGTATGACACGGATGTGATTTTATTGCTCTTCATTTTTGATGTAATGCAGTCGATGCTTGCAGTAGTGTGCTAGGTCTCCAGAGGACATGTGACTGGAACACCTGGACCCCTTCTTAGGGAGTTTTGCTTTAGTCACATTTTTACTGATTGTGGTCTTGTTTTTTTTTTTTTTTCCACTTCAGTATAAAAGCCTGCACTCCTTTGGAAACAGCACAACCATGATGAGAAATTAAGAAAACTCAAAATGTAGTTTTGAGTACTATACATATTTTACCACTTGTGTTTTTATTTGGTTTCTATAATTGTCCCTACTCACAGTCAAACCAGGGCGAATGTTTTATTTGGGGCATTAAAAAAACAAAAAAACAAAAGGCAGTGATAATGATGAAATTCAATGATTTTAAACTTAGATTTGGTTCATTACCCCGGAGGAACAGTACGTCACAGATAGATAGTTTAAGTACCATTTAAAGTTGAATATCAGCTAATTTTTTTTTGTTTGTATAGTTGTAGCAATGAGAAATTTTGTATTTTTTAAAGGACAACATGCCTTTCAAATAGGTTTAGGGGTACAGAAGGTTAAATCAAAGAGATTTAAGCCCCATTCAATGTTACATAGTTTTGGTTTGTCACTAATAAGACAATAACTTCAGTTTATTCAGATGACATATTTATTTCCTCAAGACTGTTGGTGTCTTAAAAGCAGGGCTTATTTTTTGGAACAACTCAGCTTAAATAGCTTACTCAATGTTGGCTTTCCATTCCCTATAAAGGAAACACTGTGAAGACAGAATGCTATTGGTCAACAGCATCGACTCAGATACGTTTGAAAAGCGTTATGACAACCTGTGAGCAGATCCATTGATTGCAGTGCTTTGACTGAAATAACTGCAAAATATCACCATTTTAAATGCTGGTTTGAACAGGTAGTTTAAAGCTACATTAAAAATCACAGGTTAGCATAACTGTTACACACAATTCCTTTTGCAAGTAAGACATTTTAACCAGCAGTGAATGAATGACATTACCAGTGGCTGATACCTATTTACCTGCTTCTGTTTCAGAGTTGCGCTTTACCAAAAAATTGAAACAGGACAAGCTCTTTTTCAAGACTTTTCAAAGGCTTTAAAATAAGTACATAAACAATCCTGATAAAATGTACTTGATTATTTGAAAGTGAAATTCACATTAAGTTGGTTGTTCCCATATTGATGATTTGATTTAAATGCAGACCTTATTTCAGTCTCTGCCCAGCTGATGCATTGAGGCATGTTGTTGTTGTTGCCGTTTATGTTGTGCCATTTCTGAAGAGCACCCCAGTAATAAGCACTTGAATTCTCAAAATAGCAGCCGACTGTTTCTCTTTTTTCCCTGTCTCACATGCACACACGAAGAAAAGCATTCTAGCTTCATTCATTCTATTTTTCTGTTGCCCTTGACTTCAGTGAGAATTCGTCTGTAAAACAACCCTTTAACACATTCTAAAGAGAGAAGTGTAAAACAGGTCTGTGCTCATCAACCAACCAGTCCACAACTTCAAGTGTGTGAAAGCTGCATAGAAAATTACTGGTGGCACACAAACTCAATCTGGCGCTTGGTATGAAATATAATCAAATAATCATATGTCAAAGAAAATCAGGCTTTTCACCTTGTGAACATGTTCATGGTGGTTTTTATACATCATAAGCAAAATAAGCAGTCACCGTGCACTAGGCACCATGTTTCAAAAACATGGATATCAGTCTTCTGGGGTTGTTATAAAAAAACCCTAAGGAGCCAATCCTGTCAATTTGCAAGGTTGGTCCTTCTTATTTTCATGGATAAACATCTAAATATGTAATTGTGATACACAGAGATGAGTTTTTAGTGGTTTAGTTAATAACTGGAGGCTAGTGAGATGCCGATATTTAAATGTAGCCAATAATGAACCATGCATTCTAACAAGCTTTGTCTAGACCCAGAGCCTGCAACAACTCCTCCAAATACACAACAGAACATGTTGTTTGTACATGTCCTCTAGACTCATTTTCTGATCTGACACCCCTATGAGCTGAACAATGAGACCTATTTGAGCCAAAAGTCATTATAAGTCACTGGTAAAAAAGGATGTGACAATTTAATGATTATCAATCAGGTGAAGATTTAATATTTAGATAATTTGGATTAAATAAGTATATGAAGAGTTTATTTGCAAAAACAGATAACTCCATCTTCACAAACCTTCAGAAAACTCACTTTTCGAACTGAGACAATATCAGTCAAGCTTAAGTTATCTCTATTTTTGTCATGTCATTTTTACTGAGTCAATTTCACTCAACTTCAGTTTGACTGATATTTTCTCAAGCAAACAACAAAAAAACTAATTTTCTGAAAATCTGCAAAAATTGAGTTATGTGTTTCTGCAAATGAACTCTTCATATATAGTCTGCTTAGGTTGAGGGCGGTTTGTCTTCATGGTTACATGAATAACCATGCTGTTATTTGTTAAGTGACAATGTCTTTAATTTGGAAATGGAAAACTGTTCTTTGGTATAGTCATATGATTTGTTGATCCATCCATCCACCCCAGCCACCACCCTACATAGAATTTATCACACCATGTATAATAAAACAACAGTTCTGATTTTCACTCAGTTATTTTTGTATATGAAATTTTTTTTTTGTGAGATTTATTCAACAAAAAGAATACTTCTACCATCCCCCATATATAACTTAGGATGTCTTTGCTCCAGGAACTGTTGCTGCAGAACCTTTTTTAAAAATTCAAATTTGAACAAACAAATTATGTGAAGTCGATATGTTTTTCTGAGTGGCGTTTTACAGCTGCACTATGTGTTGAAATGGTGGCAATTTTTTTTATTGGGGCTCCATTTCTGTCATTATCCTGAAAACCTTCCACATAAGCAGTGCCAATCGTCCACATATCCTTACATATAAATCTTGTTCACGACCAATCATGACCTTTTCGTGAGCTTTTGGCGATGCTCCTGAAGCTGAGTGGGGTAAAAAAGAAGCAGTCAGACCAGGTTGTACAGTTATTTCATTTTTAGTGCCTCTGCTGCCTCACTTGGGTGGCAAACTAGCAGGTGTGCTCTCAGTTACTTTGTAATTACGTTACCATGTTGTTGATCATTTTGCCATCTATGCTGTAGAGCTCCAAATATTCTGAAGTGTTTCTCCTTAGATGCCTTAGTTGTGATTTTCTGATCGGCATGGCTTTGCTCACTCCTCCTTTTTCATTTATTATCTTAGTGTACAAATAGAGTAATGGGTGGATTTTAAGAGTGTATACTCACTGTATTACAAGGTAAACAGTAATTCCAGTTTGACTATTTATTTTTTTCCAGGTTCAAGGGGAAGTTCCTGTTTCAAAGAAAAAGCAGCAGCCTCATTTCAACATACAGTTTTTGCCTTGAACCTGGTAACCCAAATAACAGTTATGTTGCAGTGAACCATCCCAACTCTGTGATGAGTCATCGCAACACAGGAAGTTGTGCATACAACTGCTTCAGGGCCACTTCCTGGTGATAAATTTGGAATTGTTTGATTTTACAAGTCTATGAGATGCGCCTGAATGCATCATTTGTTTTACTGTCTACTGAGACTGTTTTATTTGACTTTCAGGTTTCATTAAGAACACAGCTTTCAAGGCTGGTCCTTCTGAGGGTTCAGTCTCTGGATTGGCACACAGCTACAGCAGTCAGCACACAGCATCACTCATGTTTACCTCCAAAGCCAGTCTGTGATGTTTTATACCAAAGAGATGAGGAAGGAAAAATGTCAAAGGTAAAGCTGTCAGAGGATTGAAGGTTCGGTTTTTGGAGGAACATTTGGTATTCACTCTGCAGTTCCGAGCAGATTTAGGAGACAGTTTGACAACAATTGACAACTAGTGAATCTATGAGTAGGTGGAACAATCTGTATTATTCCAGACTGTCATTCGGACTAAATAACTAGCTGTATTTTAGATTTAGTTTAACATTTTTTCCCTTTCCACTTTTATAATGCAGCGATCCCCTGCTGTCACAAAAAAAAAAACCTTAACAATAAGATAAAACATAAAAGCAAAAACAGCATGGTACAGTTTCAAAGAGACATACAGTGTTACAGGAGCAGACTCATTTTTCTTCTCTCAGCTTTAGCAGGCTTGCATAATATAAAAGCAGATTATGCTTAAGGCGACAGGGACCGTAAGTTTAGTAATTGTTTCAAGATTATTGCTTGCAAGATGATGCAAATTTTGACTTGCTGCAATGTTAAAGTGTCCCAGCAGGCAGCTACATACAGTACACAGCTCCAGTCATAATAAGCCCAGCCTGTCTCCTGTGAAGGTGGCAGGTTTGCCAGATATCACCACCTTTTGATGATTTACAGTTTTCTGACAGATTCTTTTGATTATCTTGGATGTCGGTAACATGAAACAAAAAACAAACACCTGAAAGTTATTTTCTACCAGCACAAAGTCTTTGGCTCACCTCATTCCCTGAGTAGCTTCAATATTCAAGATTCAAGTGTTTTTATTTGTCACATGCTCATGCAGCATTTGTGCAGTGAAATGCCAAGTGACTGTTTTCAAGGCTGTGCAATAACACTGAGACCTTATAAAAAAGGACAAATCTTCAAAACAAAAAAAAACAAGCGAAACAAGCGAAAAATAGAAAAATAAAGCCACAATGTCATAAATAATGAGGTAGACATCTTAAACTGTGCAGTTGTGTGTGTGTGCATGTGTGTGTTTGTGTGCGTGTTGTTATGCATTAGACATGGGTGTGTGTGTGTGTGTGTGTGTGAGTGTGCATAGACCTACATGTTATTTATATGCTTGCATTAGTTCAGTGTTTTGTAGTACAGAGGAAGTGCTATATTTTGAGGTTAGAGTTCACAGTCCAGACATCATGAGGAAAGAAGCTCTTGCTGAGTCTCTCTGTGTTCCCCTTGATGTTCCTCAGGCGTCGGCCAGAGTGTAGCCACTCAGACAGTTCATTGCTGGGGTGGAATATTTGAGAAAAAACATGAAACTCCCTGTACTCTAAAAGAGAATTGGTCTTAAAAATGTCTTTTTCTGTTGCCAAATCTGCCTGTGAGGGTCCAGTTGTCTTTAAGCCAAGGTCCCTGTAAAACATAAAAAGAAAATGTCGGCATCTAACCAATGTTAGACCTAAACAGTATGATGATATGGTATTTAAAACTGAACACAGTGACTCATTAAAACATTAAAAGTACGAAAGTCACTCTAGAAATGTTTTCCTATAAATCCACTCTTAATAATGACAAAGGGAAAAGATGCTTTTTTAAATTAATTAAAAATGTTATTTATTTTGTATATATATATCAGTGTATTGGTTTTGAAAAGGGCCTGAATACTTGCAAATCTTTATTGTTGCACCATAAATAGCAGCATTCCTCCAATGTAAAAAGGGTACCGGTCAAATGTCAGATGGTGAAAAACCATTGCCAAAGAGTAGCATTTTTATTTGGCATGTTTTCTTTCAACAGAAATGAGACCATTTATCAGAGGTAGAAAGTGTAAAAATGAAAGAAAAAAGAAGTTTTGTCAGATTTTCAATGTTGAGCCTGCAAACCAGGAAAAAATAACCAAAATTTAAGCTTAACATATTCAACAACTTGTCAAATGTACCTGTAGAAATCTAAAAATTCTGCATGCTTCAGGGTGATTGGAAAGCCATGATTCATGCACCAGCAACCAGGTGACGACACCTGTCAGGTGAACTGCAGGCAGTGTTTTCACAGAGCAAAGAGGAGACAACAAGAGAGACTGTGAGGAAAATGAAACCTACTGAATCAATAAAACAAACGCAGCATGGCACAAAAACAGTATATAGAGAAGCACGTTGTCAGAGAGCTATTGTAAAATAAATAGTTATCTTTTTCTTTTTCTTTTTTTTGTCTTTTCTGATGGTTTATGACACTATAACTTTGGTAGAATGCAGGTTCAGAGCAATAAGTCTGTTGTTCAAACTTCTCCATCTCAACTGAAAACTCAAAACAACTTTATGTTGGATAGTCTGACTCCTCTGTGTTTGATTTTGCAAACTCAAACTGTGCATAAAACCAGGGGGAGGTAAATGCACTCAGTTGTTGTCTCTTGTCTCTCCTGGCTTTCTCTGTGCAGTCTGCAGCAGGGTTTGTTAGCAGGTACTCCTGAAAGATTAGAGAAAAAATAGTATCACAGTGGACGAGACGAGCGCGCTGCATCACTGTCTGTTAACAAGAGAGGTGTCAACTCAAATCCCCAAATGAAAGTGCAAAGCTGCTTTTATGAAACAATGTACATCATACATTATGATCTCAGTCAGAAAATGAGATTTGATTTAACCTCCTACATGCACGCAAAGGTCCAATAAATAAGGTAGCAGAAGAAGAAGAGGGATATGAGAGGAGTATTGACTTCAGGAACAAAATTAGAATTGATCTTGTGAGCAGAGGGAAGATGGTTTACACTTCCTGCAGTGAATTGTTATGCTGGTAGTCGAAGTAAACCTCTGGCAGAGTCGGCCTCTCATTATTCTTCCAGGCAGGCATGCAGTCCTCAGATTGGAAATGAGAGTGACTTCAGATGGCCTAAAAATCTTAATTGATGAAGCTGAGGATGGTGTGGAGGTCCTTCTCTGTCACATTCTCTTCTCATCAAAACAGCTTCTCTGTGAAGAAAAACAGTCAGGGAGCGAGGAGCTGCTGCTGCTGCTGCTGCTGCTGCACTCAGCCAAGAGAGAAATTCAACAAAACAAAATGAAAAATGTTTTCTTCCAGCTCATCCATATCCCCACTTTAAAGGCTGAAAGATAAACTGTGAGACTGAGAGCTGTCCTCAGCTAATCCTTCACGGAAACCAAAAACAAAATCCAACCCCTACAAAAAGCAATGGTAATGTTGATGAAATCTTTAAGAACATGCAGGTTTACTGCAGATAGCTTTTTACTGACTAACTTTTTTTTTTTTTTAATCTCAGTGCTGGTGTTTTATGTTACCTGGCAGGTCATTTTCTAAAGCAGAGCTGTGAGAGGTGATGTGCATCCTGACAGTCTAATCTAGCATTTATTGTTTGTCTTTGAGGACCACAATGGAAACAATGTTTTTTTAATCCTCTTATATCAAATCTGGTTTCTTTTTTTTTTTTTTCTTTAGTTTTTAGGTAATATTTTAGTTTTTTCAGATCAAACTTAATTTAATATAGGTTAGTCCAATCTAATCCAATCCAGTCCACTCCAGCTCCATTTAATCTAAAATAATCCAATCCAATTCATTTCAGGCCTTTTCTATCAAAACAGAGTAAAGCCTCTGTGAGACATTGTCGCACATGTACATGCTCATTTTGCCTCAGAGAAACTGCGTTTACGGATGATTTTTCATGTCAGCATGATGAGAAGATCTGATGTCAGGCATGTTTTCAACAAGGTGACAGGAAGATGTCAAATATAATGACATGCAATGACTTCATTAGGAACGTTTTTCTCTGAGCATTTAAAGTTCAGTCTTGACAGTGGATTATCATAGTTTAAGGTCCAGTTACTAGCTTTTTGATTTTTGAAATTGAAAAGTCTTTTGTGGGGTTTTTGCAGAGATTACCAACAGTGGATGACAATAAAAGGAATTACAAGTAACTATCAGGAAAAAAACTATTGAATAAATGTATTAAAATGATTATTATTCATTTACAGTGCATTTACATTGACTAGAGCAGATGTAAACCTTGATATCTGAGATCTTGTATCCCCTCACTGTTTCTTCTCGTAGCTCTCCATGCCTGGTTGTACCTGGAAAAAATAGTCTCTGAAGTATAATAGAGCATCTCTCCAGAAATATGGGATCCTCCCTAAAATAAAGATGGACATATATGATGATGAAAAAATTTAAGATCTGGAGATTTTGTTGCATTAATGCCGACTAGGCTGCCTGTATTTTTTTTAGTATAGTCAATCTAATCTGTTAGATTATCTGTTTTAGTTTTACACAAGAGCAAATACCCCCCTACTGCTGTACTTAGAAGGGATACACTTACAAAATTTGGATTTATTTGAATGATATTGGGAGTTGCAAATTGTCTGTAGATGTGAATGTGAGTGTGCTTGGTTGTCTGTCTCTAAGTGTAGCCCTGTGATAGACTGGTTACCTGTCCAGGGTGTCCCCTGCCTTCACCCTGAGTCTGCTGGGATAGACTCCAGCCCCCCACGACCACAGTGAGGATTAAGCAGTGTATAGATAATGGATGGATGAATGATATTGCACAGGGGTGTTCTCACTTGGACCTGTTGTCTATCACATATTGCCCAAAGTTTGTACTTGCAATTCTAATAATTTAAAAAAGATTGTAACTTTGAACTGACCTACAAACTCATATTGTGATCTATTGGTGACGTTAAGGAAGTATTCACCTCTTGGCATCAGAGCTAATCTGTGTAGGATTTTCAAAAAAAGAAAAAGAAAAAGCAACCATGTGCCACTGAAACTGTATGTCTATTTATTGTGTTGTTTATTTATCAGTGGCAGGGTTCACTATAAATATTTTTTTATTTTAAAAAAAAGTAATTATCGGGAGCAGTGTCTTCCATAATCATGACAGTTATACTGGCGAAATGACAAAAGCAGCACCTGCTATGTGTCTCTTATTTCTGTTTTGTATGTTGGCCCATACAGTATCAGTGTTCAGTGCAGGTATTCAGATCATTTGCTCAAGTAAAAGTACAAATACAGCTATGTAAAAATTCTCCATTACAAGTAAAAGTCCTGCATTAAAGAGTACAGTAGTATTAGCGGCAAGATGTAGTCAAGTCGTGAAGTAAAATTTTTATATATATTTATCCCTATTTGTTTGATTTACTTTGACTTTGTTGCCTATCTTCACGTCATTGTTGCAGTGCCTGCTCTCGTGCCTTTTTAATTGCCCCCTGGGGGCAAATAAAGTTTTCTGAATCTGAATCTGAATCTAAAAGTACAGGGACGATCCCTCTGACTGATATTATCATGTATGAGAAAAAAAAACACACAAAAGTAATGATCCACAAATCAGTTTTCAGGTTTGGGATTTTTTTTTTCTCCCAAATTTAGATTTTTGGTGGGATATTGGATTATTTTAATATTTATTGAAATTAATCCATCTGAGACGTTTAGAGGGGGAAAAAATCTCTATTTGGTGGAGCTTATTCACCTGAAACATGATTCCAACTACATACTGATTTTTGTCAGATGCCAGAAATTAAAAAGGTTGAAAACTGCTGCATTAGTCTTTAATTATGTGTTATATTTTAAAAGCTTGTAATATTATCCATTGTGTCAAATCTCCATTTTTAAAGTAACTAAAGCTGTGAGATAAATGGCATGGAGTAGAAAATATAATCTTTGGCTTTGAATTCTACTGGAATGAAAGTATAGTTCTGTGGATTACACATATTGGTACTGACATTGACAAGTGTTTTCAAACCTGATGTAACTCACTGACTGTCTATCTAACTGTAAGGTTCCAGGACACTGATTGGTCAGAACTAAACTGGTCAGAAATTACACACAAAGACACGTAAACGGATTTATGCCTCAGGGCTGGTTAAATGAAGCTTCAAAATTATTTCACAAACTTCCCAGTCAGAATCAAAATCACGTGTTTTTCAGTGATATAATATTCCACGTATTTGAGCAACCCGGTCAGGATGACGATAAACAAACCCAAGTTTCTAATTACAACAAGGCAAAGCAGGACATGTCGGAGGAAAATGGGACAGTCTGAACAGCGACACGTTGGAGGAGGGACGTGCTGCCAGTCTGAGTAACAGTGAAGTGGTAAGAGATTGTAGCATTAGTCATCAAATGACAATTATTTACATCAAACTGAGATATTAGAGAAAAACACGAGTGTGGGCTGTACACTAGACGAAGCGAAGCGGTGCTGGAACAAGACGCTTTCCAAGAGCAAGTCAGCCTCTCGCTTGTCTGATTGATGAGCATTCTGGGAAACATCATTCTGAACTCCTGGTGATCTCCAGAGGATTTATTAGCATCCTATTATGTTCATCTTATAGTAGCAGCTTCCCTTGTACACTCTTGGCAGGCGACTGAGTAATGATGGTTTGCTGTTGCTCTGCACTCTCAGGCTACATTTACAATGTGGGTTTTTGGGCTGGGTTCCAAATTACTGCTGCTCCTATCTGATTTTTTGGATCACTGTTCTCGTCTGTGCTTGAATGTAATAAATATCTGATGCCGGTGTGAGTTGACAGCAATGTCAGGAAGTGCTCAGAGGGTAAGAAGAGCCACCACGTTTTCACTGCTGCCAAATTTACGCCCAACTTAGTGAAATCAAAATTATGTGTGCATGTCAAGCAGGAGATGGATGAATAACAGAGTCAAATGAGCACAAGCTCTGAGATGCAGAGTACATACTGAGGACAAATTTTGTCGAAACTGTGCCGCTCCGCTATTAAAGATGCTGGAGCTGCACATGTGTCAAGGTGTTTCACTGGGAAGAAAAACTGCATGCAAGAAGTCAGTTTAATACTTCTACAGTTTTGAGCTTTATCTGACAGAATGTTTACAACTCTGGAAAGTTATCATGCCGGCAACATCATTTTGAAACATTTGCAAAATGATCTGTAGATTTACATAGTTCAAGTTACAGAGTTATCTGCCAAAATGTGAATATCTTAGAATGCAGTGTGTCACTGGATGAAGTCAAGTTGTGTTAAAATATGAATAAAATTGAGAGTGTGGTGAGAGTGCCAATGTGGTCATTTTGTTGGGAAGGCATTGTGTGAAACTATTTTCACATGTTTGTCTGTGAATGTTACGTTATCACAAGCTTACCCTCAGATTCTTCATGAGCTGACCTCCTCCAGTTACTCTGGACTCCTGGTAATAAGCAGTCGAGTTTCTCTTTAAATATTCTTAGTACATATCTCCACAGTGCTATGTCAGCACTAGAGAATGGTCTGTCTTCACCTTAGTATCATTCTGGAAAAAAATGCTTTGGCATGATGCTCCTGCACAATAATGACAGGGGAATTGTTTTGGAGGAACATTTGCATCAAGGGAGGCAAGAAGCATCATTAAAATAGATACAGATGAGAGCCAAATCTTCAGAAAAACCTGCCATTTTTAGCACATAGGTTGCAGCTCGGAGGTTGTTGTTTTAAGTAGCAAAGGGGATTTTGGAAAGGGAAGGAAGGATGCAGGTAGCTGAAGAGGAGAGGAGGGTTGTGTAAAATGTACAGCAGAAATGGTAGGCTTACATTCAAATTCCCCATCGAATGAGTCAAACTGTCAATAAGAAGACAGTGACAGGTTTAACTTCAATCTAAACTGTTCCCAGTTGGAACTGCTATGAAAATAAAGGGTAATAACAACAGACAACCATACGATTATGGTTAGGTATTTTTTTTATGGTGGGAAACATATACTTTCTACCTAAAACTGTAGTGTGCTAATGACATTCTCAAAAACACAGATTCAGACTTCCAGGGTTTCATATGTCACAAACCTAAGGAACCAATCATGTCAACTGGCTGGGTGGGACTTTCTGTATCATTATTCTTTTTCAGAATTGGTTTCTAGTTCAGACATATATGGTTGAATTACTCCAATTTTATAACTTGCCATTGTGTAGTATAGAGTAGTTTTACAGACTCATAAGTGAGCTGGTGTGCTCCAGCTGCAGTGAGTGCAGAGGGGTGCATGGAAAAGGAGTAGGGGACTTCATAGAGCTGCACATTGCAGCTGAAGCAACAGTTATATCTATTTGATATGGAGATTATTGTCATGAAAAAAAAAACAACTAAATATGTAATTTTTTTATACACAGTGATGAGTTTTAAGGAGGTTAAATTAACGACCGAAGAGGGCCTTTAAAGTGGGTGTGTATAATGATAATGAAATCATTTTTGGTGGACTCATAATAATAAAACTTAATTTGACTAGTAATAGAGTGGAATAATTTCTACTAAAAGTCTGTCATCCATGCAATACATTGTGTTCAATGGCTAGAAGACACACTACAAACTGTAAGTTAACATAAACTTAAGCAATTAAAATTAACCTAAAAGCGAGTGAAGAAACTAAGGTTCCAAAAGTAAAGACACTGTGTTGAACACTAGATTTGAAAATGAGTTTGGGTTTACAACTTCCATCTTAGCTGTAATGTTGACACAAGGGGTGAACTTAAATTAATCGATATTCCTGTCACCTGTCATCTAGGGTGGGCACTCTGGCTTGGTGTTTGTATGTGACTTGCCATCCTCGGCTGTCTCTTCAGGAGATACTGTCAGGCTCAGCTTGTGTAAAGTAAAAAAAGATATGACATGTGATGCGGTTGCAAAGAAGTATCTTTGGCATGTTCAGGACAGCACACATCACTTGGTCCTTGTCAGGGTTCTTCTGGCTTCCTTGCAGACACTTGTATATTCCATACAGAGGATGAACGAAGCCAGAAGGTAAAGCTCTTAAATTACCAGTTGATCTTTGGTCACCTCTGGAGCTCTGAGTAGTGATCTAAAGAATGACATCACAGTAAAAAGCAACTGCTCCATATGGTGACTGGGTTCAGCCTGAGAGACAGAATGAGGAGGTCAGACATCCAGCGGGAGCTCAGAGTAGAGTCGCTCCTCCTTCGCATTGAAAGGATCCAGCTGAGGCGGTTTGGGCATCTGATCTGGATGCCTCCTGGGCACTTTCGTTTAACAGGTTTTCTGGGCACGTCCGGCTGGGAGGAAACCCTGGGGATGAACCAGAACTCACTGAAAGGCTGAGATATCTCATTAGGCCTGGCAATGCTTTGGGATCTCTCCAGGAGGAACTGGAAAGCTCTGTTGGGGAGAGGGATGTCTGGAATGATCTGCTGCCACTGCAACCTCTGGATATGTGGAAGAAAATAGACGGATTAAAGATGAAGTAGTATCTCAAGCAGTCCAGATCTTAAATCCATATTTTGCCGGTGTAGATAGTGTTGGATAGTACAGAAAATGCTTCTTTGGTAATGCAAGAAAGGTGACGGACTGTGTGCTTGGTCATCAGTAGCTTTATCCAGTGCAACTCCTTACTTGGGACTGAGAGCACCATTTTCAGCTCAACAGTGATATCTTGATGTTCAAAGCCACCGAAACAGAGAGACATCTTAATTTGGCAATTTATTTAACCTGCTGAGCAACTAACCTCATATAGAGGGATTGTTTTGTATTGAACTGAACGTGGCTGCTTGTATTAGCAGCACACTGTGCTACTGAACTGAATAAGTGATGAACATCAAACTGTTGTATGTACAAAAGAGCCTCTGAATAGTGCCATTACTCTTGTACTTACTATAGTGCATTGGAACTATATTGTGACTGCTTCACTAGGGGGAAAAAAATTTACTGCAAAAGCAGTTGCTATGAATCTTTGAACAAAACTAAACGAGCCAAATCAGAAAAGTGATTTCCCTTTCTTCTGTTCAGCTACGGTCGCATACATTTCCTCCATTCTTTCATTTGAACATTAAACTATGTGTTTTTTTATAGTGTCCTGATGTTCACAAGCTTTTACAATGACACTTTCAATAACATTCTATCACAAAATCTGAATTGGGACACCCTCAGCTGCGTTGAGAATCAAGCCCTGCTTCGTGATTATCATGTCTCTGATTCGTCGTCTCTTGGAAAAAAAAAAAGAAGGAAAATTTAAGCAACTGTGTGAGCTTCAGAACAGAGCTTTGTGCGCCCTGACACCTCTCCCTCCTCTCTCCTCACTCTCTGTAGAGGTGTGGGATGATTATACAGCGAGCTGCATCGTTTCAGAGTCACAAAGATTCTGGGCGTCTTTATGCCACTCTGCCACTGAGCTCGCACTGATGTTTCTATTACACTTGTCGCCATGGAGACCAACATCTTCTCCCCCATATTCCATTGCATCTCTAAATGTCTCTCAGTTTCCCATATATGTACCTCCCAAACTAGCGGCGATGAAACTGCGCCCTTTTTACTGTCGTCTGCTCACCGTGGATTTCCCCTGTTCCTGCAGAACTGAGAGGAGGTGATGGGTTTTGAGAATACTTAATGACTTCTGTATTTCCCTCTCAGGCAGTTTCATTTCAGATGTGAAATCTCAATAACCCCTGTATGGAGATAGCACACATTTTGCGTTGATACGACACACATTGTCATACGTCCGGAGTGACAAATAGCACGCTTCCTCACCTTGGGGCATTGCTGACTTCTCACAGGAGGGCTGTTTGTTATTGAAAATGTGGTTCAGACTAGCTTGACACTTCCCAGTACCCTCCTGGTACTTTCAAGCTGATAGAAATTTATTATTGGCAAGTCCTGGGTGATATCATATCCCTTCACCCTATTGCCCCACAGCAAGTGAAATGCAATAACAGGAGAATTGATTATATGTGGACCACAGAGCAGCACTCAGAAAATGTGTTTACTGTAGTCTCCCTCCCGTCTAAATGCCAAGAATCAGCTCTCAGCAGACGCTCCTCTGCCCGATGAATGATTAATGAGTCGGAGTGCTTCCATAACTGGCCGCACAAACAAATTTCCACCCAGGTAGATCGGTGGCGTGTCAGTCCTGAGGCAGCGAAAAGGAAAATGCTGGGCGTAATTTTCACAGTTAGGCCTGATGGCTGCTGGTTGAAATCCCTGGTACAACTTGGACATTTAAAAGAAAAAAACCTAACAAACAGTTTATTAGATACAAACAGCCAAAACTAATGCATTCTAATGAATCCGCTCATCATGAAGGCTCCTGACTGACCACTGACTGTATGTAAAACTGGATAAAACCACTGTGGCGCCACCCTAAAGTTCCCTGAAGAGCCTCCCATCTTGGCAGTGTGTGACTCCTCCGAACAATCAGCTAATCCAAAAATGAGCAGAGCAGCACTGGAGCTGACACAAAGCGACCACAGCTTTAATTACGACAAACTTTAAGCTGTAATACAATTTTAAGGGTTGAGTTCACTAAAGACAAATTCACCCCCATACAGTTGTCATTAACGGGGAAATAAGTAAAAAAAGACCAAACCTGTTTTTTGTAGCAGGCTGTAAACATGTTTATTTCTGCTGTGAGGTTGGACATGTTAACATGGGGATCTACAAGGACTGAATCCTTTTTGGAGTGGGCCTCATGTGGCCCTTCAAGGTAACAGTTTTTGGGAGGTACTAACCACTGCACAGCAGGACCACCCCACATGACCTGCTGTTTTTTTTAGTCCTGTAGCTGTCTCAATTTGTCACTTATCAAAGTTGCTCAGATTCTTACACTTGCTCATTTTTCCTGCTTCCACCACGTCAACTTCAAGAACCGACTGTTCATTTGCTGCCTAATGTTTCCCTCCTCTTAACAGGTGGCACTGTAATGAAATATTCAGTGTTGTTCACATCACCTGTCAGTGGTTTTAATGTTGCTGCTGACGGGTGTGAATGTGACGCTATAATACGTTCTACAGCTGAAACATGATCAAAGCAGACAAATTGGACAGGGCTTTAAAAAACTATCGGCCTCGGTCCCTACTCACTTACCTGTGTGTCTCTAACATATAAACAACCTTTTACTGTCTGTCAGAGCACGCTAGTAAAACTGCAGGGAATGCAGTTAAAACCGTTATGTGAAACAGCAGCGTGAAATTTGTCAAAATGGAACCAAACCAAATCTCTCTCTCATTTCAAATTTATGCAATTTGGAAGCTCTGAAATGCTCCGATGTGCCTTTGAGCAAGGCACCTGACCCTTTGTCCTTGTCAGCTCCTTGCTTGGAGCCGGTGTTGCTGAAAACAGTACACCAGCCAACTTTCCCTCAACACAAAAAGAAGAAAATATCATCAAAGTCATCAAAGGCTATTAACGTTTCCAAGGCGACCATGGCTCTTAAAATGACCCCGTCACCAACACAATGCCACCCACCTGCTGTCCACCACTTCTCACCCAAATCAGTCACTCTCCGGCGTTCGGCTCAGCTTCAACGTCACGGAGACCTGGAAAAAAGCAGCTGGCTCAGTTAGTAATCATGTCCCACCAGTGAACCTGAACGCTCCATAATAATCAGCCAAGCTGTTTGAATCCTGCTTTGAATAGAAAGAATGACACATATACAGCAGAGTGCAGAGACAATCAAACCGCCGTCATCTTTATTCAAAAGAGAACATTAAGGCTGGTTCAACACTTAAATAATAAAGAAGCAAAGTATTTTTAAGCTTCTTTTATATAATAATAGACACATTTCTGCCAGGACAGGTTTTTCTTTTCTCCGCTGCTCGGCTGAAAGCTCATCACCGACATTCAACATATTGTCTGCAGTGTTGTTCTAACAGACAGAATGATCAAAGACAAATATATTACAAGGGTTTTTATGGTTTTGTTTTTTATTTGAAGGATGCAACACTTTTGCAGTCAGCATTGCATTCTTCTGGAGAGTTTTTGAAACTCCTCCTGTCTTAACTCCACTTGAATCTATATTTTTCCACAAGCAGATGTTTGAACGTTGTTGCAGTTTGTTTGCAATCAACAAAACAAGTCCAATGATTTCTCAGAAAAATGCTTTAGCATGTTAAAAATACAACGTGCAAGACAGCCTTTGACAGTGTAAAGAAACATCGACTGCTCCCTGTACCTTAAAATCACTGGTGTGCTGAAAAAGTATAAATATTTAATCTTTATGATGATTTAATCGATACTGTATGTGTGAGAGCTGTTGACAAGGGACTGAATGAAATCACAAACCAAACCGCTGCTGTTGCTGTCTTTGTGGATTGGATCTTTCACTTCACCTTGTGTAATTCTGGGATGTCTGAGATTAAAGTGGACTAACTAGAGAGAAACAGCTTGAAAATTGTCGATTCAGTGTGAGAAATGTCCGTCAGCAGCAAGATTTAGAGACAAAAAACTTTAATAGTTAGAGAAGTTCCGGACAAAAAAGCAGCACAAATGGAGGACCTTCTGTTTGCATTTAATTATCTGATATTTACATTGAAGTGCTGCTGATCACCTGATTTATTGCACATTTGGATCTGCAGCTGGAAATGCACATCATACAGAGGGTACAGCTGGGGTTTATTCAGGCCACACAGTGTGACATGCAATTAACCTGTAGTTATTATAATCTCACACAATGCTACGCAGGGGCCTTTGGTCACCTGTAGGCTTGAATCAGTGATGAAAGTAAAGACTTTAGACTGTTAGAATCAACCCTAAGGCCTTGCAATGACACAGACCCTACTATCCACCCCTACTATCTAGTTTCTAGTTATTTGAGTGACTATTGTGAATTTTGCCTTTTCTTTAATGGAAAGATATGAATAAATCTGAGGATAACTGTACATATAAACTAACAAGCTATTTTTTCTGGATAACAGTGTTCTGTCTAAATAGTTTTCACTTTGCACAATGATAAATTTAAACACATTTAGCTTGATTGCTGTTTCAAAAACTAGCACTGCTATGTATCTATGCAACAAACAGCTTTCTGGAAACATGTTAATGTCCATTTGAGTAAAAAGTGATTATTTGTTGTTCTGTAGTGCTCAATACTGATTGTCCAGCTAGTCTTATAGTGTGGGAAATGTCAAAGCTGTGGAGATACAGTACAATACTACTACAGAATGAAAACAGGATGCATAACTGTTTGAGTTGGGTCTTTGAGTTAAAGTGACAGACTTGGTATCCAGGCAGTTATATGCACAACTAATCGTGTGATCATATGAGTTCAACTAAATTTAAGGGGAAAATTGTGATTGAGCTCATGGATTGTGATTCTACGCAAAAAGATCGCTATGAAGCTTCTACAGAAACATGCACAAAAGTTTGGTCATGGTATGGTTCAGCATTCAGGGACCTCAAATACCCAACACTTCTTGTTGGCTTGCTTTGACAGACTTGAAACTTGACCCCAAACAGTGCAAGCTGTTGAACAGATTCTTACCTGTGCACCAGATGAGTTTACCAGAAAGACTCCAGGTGACACTTTTGGCATTGAGAGCAAAGCTTTGTGGGCCGTAGCTTAAATCAGTGAGGAGTGACACTGATGGGAGCTTCAGAAGAAGCAGAAAGACACTACAGATTATTACTGTAAGACAAAATAGAAGCTGTAAATATCATTTACTCTCCTCCCCGCTGGATCCCACTTGAGCGAGGCTCCCTGTTACAGTTTGGGGGAGTAGCTGAGAGGCTAACAGGAATGTGTGCAGTAGAATGAGCTGTAGTTATAAATGGTGCCTTAAACAGTACACGTGTTAAGAACTTGCTGCAGACGGCCACCACCATGGTGTCATTTCCCACTTACTTATACAAATCAGGTCCCTGGAGCTGAAAGTTTGTGTTGTCAAGTCTTGTTTTGATCGTTGTTTTTCACTGATACCAAGCCTCAGAAGTGAAACTTGCATCACCGCCTCCCCACTGTGATTCCTTGTCTTCCCTCAGCTACAAAAGAAATCACTGCTGTCAAAGAAAGCACTCGACTTCAATTACCATTTTCTTCCCTCTCCTTACTGAACCACTCGTTTCTGCACTGTTAATTAGAAAGGAAACACTCCTTTCACCACTCCTTAAAGGACCAGAGCCACTATGTGTACAACTTTTATGTTGTTGACAATAAATTAATTGTGATTTTAACTCTGATTTTTGTTGTATTTTCTCTCCTGACTTCACTACTTTTCCGCTGAAGAAGATCAGTTAGATGACACAACTCAACCAATAGTTCTGCAATCTAACTGTATTTGTTATTGTGACCTTGCTGTTGATGATGATGGTTAAACGCTGAGGATTAGGTTCATGTGTTTCTTTCCACAACACCTGGCTTTTTAGGTTGAGTCACTGGCATCAAAAATGATCGAAGGAGTGACTGCCTTAATTGTTGTTTATACAACTATATGATATTGGTAATTTTCATAGGGTGGCTTTTCAAAAGAACATAACTGCATAAATTATAAAGATTTGACATTTTAGAAGTTAGAAAAATAATCTGAGATGTTTAAAGCTGCTCTTGTAGTAAACAGTTGGTGGGGTTTAAACTGAAACTAGTAAGGACCCAGTAATTTAAGTGTCCTCATTAGTAGTAAGTGTAAATTTAAAGATTTTTGATGATCTTGTGACTTTGACCAAGACAGTTATTTGAAAGAGCAACTGTGTCGGGCCCTAGAGTGATTCTTGTTTGTTTAATTCAGAGTTAAAGAATAGATCCTCAATTTTTTTTTTGTGGGTCTACAGAAAATTGACTTTTTTTCAAATTGGGTGTGTGTGTTTTTGTTTTTTTGTGCCTTGCACTTTAGTTTCGCTATAAAAATAAAACCCCTCTTTGTTCTTGATTCCTTTTTGAAAATGTGGTAGGTTTCTTTTCTTTTGCGTCTTTAAATCTCCCTGTTTATGCCTGTGCAAAATCAATTAAAACTGCTTAAAAAGACAGAGAGAGTTTGGAGTGGAGATGATTTGTAGAAAAGTGGCTTTACAAATGCTGAACAACTAGCTTGGACTTGATTAAGAACCTTCTTTCTTGAAGAGCTTCCACGGCAGAGGTGATATGTTGCATCAAATCCAATCCCCCATCTGCTGAGAGAGATGCATTATCTCCGCATGTTGACAACTAAACATGCAACACTGCTGCATAAACACTTGGTGCAGATCTTGCAGCCACACATGTTCCCATGCATTTTTAATCACATCTGCCCCTGTTGTCCAACAGCAGGAAGAGGGTAACTGCTGGAGCCTGGAGTCTGAGAAACTCGCTGGCCCCCTCCACCTTGATGAATAAGTAAACACATCGAACCATGCAGAGATGCAGTCGGTAAAATTCCCAGCTGGAAGCAGGCAGATTTGCTTTCTTCTGGAAGAAATGCTGTTTACTCGCTGATGAGTCCACAGCTCGCTCTCTCTGAACTCTATTAACATTTTCCTTTGAGTCTGAATTCATGCATCAACTTTAATTCCGGCCAGGAGATTGCATTTCAGGGCCTCAATCATACTTGTAGCAACTCTTATTTAAGTGCGTGCAAAGAAAATCTTGCCTCTGCCTTGATTTGCGGCTGGTAATACGGCGGGTTTAAGGTTTTACTTAAGTGCTTCTTTTTCCTTTAGCTGAAATATAGATTTTTTTGTTTTCAACCTGTTGCCTTATTGAATGACTTGTCTTTCAATATTGAATATTTTGTTGGAGAGGTTTCTGAATCTAAGTTTACTCTGGACTCTTGGTTTGAAGTGGGCATAGCAGTGTTGGGAAAAGAGGGTATTTTCACGCAATTTCACACACTGAAAGTATCCGAATCTGATTATAGGTGTTGCTGATGTTGCCATGGAAACAAGGAGAATGACAGAGAGAGATTAGCTCTGAGTTTGCGCTTTATACTAATTGAGATATAACTGTTTTTTGTAAACACAACACCAAATGAACAGTTATGTTGCTTTCTGTCTGCAGGATGTGTACACAATTACAAGTTAGTGTTAGTGTGGTGTTTACAACCTATTGCACGCCCCCAAGTAGCCCAAAAAAATCTACCATTAGACACTTACTGAAGATATAAAACCATGTTTGCCAGTGCTTTAATAGTTTATTTAATGGTTGGAGTATTTTACTTCATTATTTTTTTCTCCTAAACTATCTGTAGTAAGCAATAAATCCATCTCATATCATTTTCAGTCAACAGCAGATTGTATAGGAGCCGTAAAGTCCATGTTTGTCCAACTAATTGCTTTTTAAAGTCGACTAACAGTCTGTACATTCATATTTGTGTTTTCCAATGCGATTCAAAAGCACCAGCACGTCCCTCTCAGTAACTCTTCATCAAAAGCTTTCCTGCTGCCTGTTTTCCTGCCACACCCACACACACAAACACACGGCAGCTCAGCAGTGGCCATGTGGGTTCATACGCTGCCTGGATGTCAACAGGCAAATGAACAATAGTGTTTACCAAATGGCTTTGTTGTTCAACACACAAGCCTATTAAAATGGCATCTCATTACAGGCACTGAGTGGCCATTTTATGAGAGATTAATTGCATTTTTTTGAAAGCACTTTCTCTTCATTATTATTCTGAGTTGCATATGGATTTTGCTGCGACCGTAACAGCGCTTCATTTTACAGAAAGCTTAGTAACGGTCGGGAAATAGGCCAAAGGTGGAGCCGTGTTAGTGTGCAGGCCGACGCTGAGTTTCAAACAAAAGCTTTTCTGTATGTAAAAACACGCTAGATGTGTTTCCTGCTGAATGAAGTATATGTCCAGCAGTTTGTCTTCCACTGGCCACTCCAGCTGTTGGCCTTCTGGTGTCCTTTTCTCAAGCTGTCCAAGGACAATGAGGTTCAAAGTTTGTCCTTTACCTTGAAAACAATCTCACTGCAAGATCTGTTTAATAGCAGTTCTGGAGTTTTCAGGCAAACACATGGTCTTCATCAGTGCTTGAAGTTGGCCAGTTGTTGATAAATTTCAGAAAGTCAAGTTTTCCCGCACACAATAAACACTTCTCAACTATATTGGCTCAGAAACTGAAGTTTAAAGTTTGTCTTACTTAGTTACTTAGTTACTAAAAATGAAACTTCTGATCACACCAGACTTTCAGCTCTTCGGCATCAGTTGAATGTGAAAATGCCCCCAGCACAGCACGTGTTTACATCAAACTGACAAATACTTCTTGTGGTTGCTGGAGTTTTGAGGGAAGAGGTTGGGGTGGATGGAAGAGTCAACAAAACCTCATCGGACTTCAAGATAACAGGCAGTAGTTCATTTCTCATTTTCTACCAACAGTCAACATTACTTCTAATTATGAGGATGATCTTTCCATAACCTCAACCATGCAATTATTAGTGTAACGATGACAACAGCTAAGTTATCGAACCCAAACCACAATCTTTCTCTATATCTAACCAAGTTGTATTTGAGCCTAAATCCAATCAAACCATAACTGTACACCTGAAAACATAAGAAGTTGCATTTTGTTTTCACGTTGTCTGTCCCATTCTTCACTCTATATTATGAGTCTGGACCGACACTGGTGTAAACTGCTACTTCGTTGGTTGGTGGAAGCACACATTAGCAAGAAGGTAATTCTGGTTAACAAAGAGGTTGTACTGCTTAAATTTGGAGGACATTTTTGGACGGTATGTGTCTGCTGTTACAACGGTTTTTAATAAAGCTGGGCTCAAAACAGGCAAAGTGCTAGAATTTGGTCTCATGTTTATATTAGATTAAACTCTGTGCTGCTTGTGAAAGACATTCCTAATACTGATTTTGGGTTGTTGGATGACTGGATTGTAATCTCTCATATTTGCACTCTTTGCGGTATAAAATATATCAAGTGTTTTCCAGTATTGCCCAGCTTTCATATGTGCCCACTACAGAAGTGCAGCAGTTACTGAATTTGCTGAATTTCTTCTTTGCTGTTTCTCAGCTGAAAATATGTATCCTGTAGATCACATATATCTGCTGGCTGTGGCTTCATCTCAATTTCACAGCAGGGAAGACGATGACAGCATTATTATCGCTTAAATTTCTGTATTTTGTTTTTCTGTCACAGGCTTTTATGACAGAACAAGAACATTCAGAAGCATTTTAGTGTATAGAGAAAATGAATAAAAGCCTTATAAAGAGCTGAGATCACGCTCGTCAGAGACATTATCCTGAAAACAATACAGAAGCCATGACAAAAGATGTGAAAAATGTTTTGGAATCTTAATAACATACTTGGACTGACTATTATTTTTAAAGTAATCTGATCTAGTTACATCTCAGCTTTAAAAGCAAAAGAAAAAGTATCCGAAAGAGGAGTCAGACATTCAAACAGCATCTAAATTATCCCCATTATTTTTTGCTATGAAACATTTAAAGCTGCAAATTCTGCACCGTTTTTGTAATAAAGTCTCCATTGACGAGTTAAAGCTTCACAACATCATGATTTCTGTTCACATTGTTGTTTCATGGCTGGTAATTTGTTCCTGACAGACGCTGGGTTATTTGGGCTGACACAGAGCATGCTATTTGGGAATGTAGAAGTGATATATCTGCAATAAATATTTAACAAAATCAAGCATTTAAATTCCTTTATTAGGTTATGAAACAGTTGCTTCCACATATGTGCTGAGCAGGATGTTTTCCAGCTGCTCTTTGGTGAACAAACTATGTGACAGCAATAAATTACCTTAAAGGGAAACTGCACCGATTTTACACATCAAAGTCTGTTTACAGGTTTTGCAGAGGGGGAGAAGACTGCAAGTTTGGAAATGAAAAAAAAAAAAAAAATCTGTGGGTTGGGAGTTGCAATGCTAGAAAGACTTGAGCTTATCTGACTTCTGTAGGCCGCACCTAATCTCTGCTTCAGGCCAGCACGAAGTAGAATGTGTGGAATAGAAAAGATGATATCTGTGGTTCTGCTGCATAGATTTTTGTAGATTTTGCTGACTGTCCATCAGGAGTCTGACAGGAGTGCAGAGCTTAACCCTCTGAACACCAAAACCGGTGCGTTGGAAAGGCATCTTATTCTTATAAAATCAGCAAAAATACATCATTTGCTAGAGTAAGAAACTGTAAAAACATTTCATGGCAGTGAGGATATAGTCAGGTTTTGTTGTTGTTGATACAAAACACAACACACAAAAACATTTATTACAATACAGTGAATCAATGATAAATGAATAACACATTGAAAAGAAGAATCCTTCAAGTGCAGTAAGAAAAAACTGTGAACTGTGGCAACAATTGAAGGACAAAAAATAATAAGGGAACATCATGTGTCAATAATATGGGCAAAACACTGACATTTAAAAAAGAACAAAGTAAAGCAGTATTTATCTCCTGCTCAATGAATCCCTTTATGTACATCAGAATATTAGACCAAGCTTCATAAAACTTTCGCTGGTAATTAGTACTTGCTATTCGAGATTCAAAGGAGGGAATGTCATCATCAGTTTTAACCAGCTGACAAACTCTGGTACTGTTCAGCTCTTCTAGTGGCAATGAACAGTCTTTGAAGCAGCAATAGGGCCAGTTGGTGTGAGTTGAGGTTTTTGTTTGGATACACCTGGTGGTATAAGAGACCGGTCTTCTAAGTACAGCTCAGGAGATTATTGCAAAGACCTCTCGGTTTTATTAGTTATTTCTGAAAAAGGATGAATAATAGAATACTGCCACATTAAATTTAGAAAAGAACTTGTTTCATTTTATCACTTTCAATGGTAATTGCCATTCATGAGTACCTTTTTTTTTTTCCAATTTAAGTGATGTACATTTATCTGTGGAGAATTTTGTAGAATGCCAGTTTGCCTACTGTGTCTCTAACAGCATCTGCCCCATATTTTTAGATTTATCTTCTTCAGATCCCTTTCGCATATTTTCTTTAAGGATTCTGTATGCAACCTGCAGAATTTTTGGATGTCACTCGAGCATCAACATATCAACACCCCTCCCCCTTTGCTTCACTTTTATTTACATCCAGGAAAGTTGTGTAGATGAGACCAAAAAAAATATCCAGCCACAACCATAACCTAAGCTAGCATTGTAAATATCTTGAAAAGTTTGTTCCACTCTGTGTTTGTCTGTTTTCACAAACAGCCCAGAGCAGAACAGACATGGCAGAGAAGGAGAAGCAGAGGAGAGCTACAAAACAGCAGTAAAGACTCTGACACTGAACTGAAATGGAACAAGTAAATAGAAATTATGGGCGGTGTGGGACATCACTCTCAGTCTGTTTGTAAGCAGAGAGATCCAACAGTTTCAAAGGGAGGGTCGTTTGTTAGCACCGTCGCCGCACAGCTAGAAGATCAGTGGTTTGCATCACAGTTAGGAGGCTTGGGATCTTTCTGTGTGGAGTTTGCAAGTTCTCCCTGCGCAGCCAAGTTCTCCGGCTTCCCCCCGCAGTCCAAAAACATGATTCGCTGTGAATGTGAGTGTGCTTGGTTGTCTGTCTCTAAGTGTAGCCCTGTGATAGACTGGTGACCTGTCCAGGGTGTCCCCTGCCTTCACCCTGAGTCTGCTGGGATAGACTCCAGCCCCCCTGTGACCCTAGTGAGGATTAAGTGGTGTATAGATAATGGATGGATGGTTGGATGGAACTCACATGCACTAATGCTAGTGCATGTGATACCAGCTACCAAAACACAGATCATAGAACCAAAACGTTGTCTGCTGAGGGCGCCAGTGATCCAGTATATCTTTACATATCAGATAGTTGTTCTTTGCTGGATTAATGCTATTTGTACGTTTAAAATCTTGCGTCTTGTACCTTTAAATTTTCACAGTTTCCAAACCACAGAGTGCCAACATTTTATAAAAGGGTGATTCTGGTTGTGCGCTCCTAGGCAAGTTAGATAGGATAATACTGTAGTTTGTTCTCCTTTTCACTTGAAATAATCCTCAGACTCTTTATGCAGCTCCTTCCCTCCAGAGCTCCCTCTCCTACTCTAAGCCAAAATCACCTTTAAGCAGTTTCACCCAGATCACTGAAAAATGTATAGCCTTTTAAAAGGCTTTGGAATAAACTCAAAGCTGTTACAAAATACTAGCGCTACCTTGCACCTTCTCAGGTTGCCATTGTTTTAAAATAGTCAGATCTGTGTCATCAGTTATCACAATTGCAGCAAAGTGGAGATGCGCAGTATTCGTGAGTTAAGCAGGCTTTAGCCCAAAGCAGACATAATTCTCGACTTCTAAAGCTTGGCGTTTCTGTGCGGCAGGCCTGCAGTACATGTAAATTGCATCCAGAGAGTATTTACCTTTCAGGTCAAAGACGAACATGAAAGGCTTCTGCGGTCCCAGTGGTGGTGACTGTAATGAGGATGGGCTCTCCTCAGCAGTCAGTGCTTTGACCCACATTAGCTCTCTGCCCGAGGCCCGCCGAGGCAGGATGGAGATGGAGAATAATAGCAGGATATAGTGTCTGAGACGCACATTGTATATTAAATTATATTCACAGAGTTCCACAAGACTGTGTGAAGTTCATAAACTAGAGGGGATTTTAAAAAAAGCCATTAACAGCCCTTGGCACAGATTCCCGAGCACGTCTCAACGCGATGATGATCTGCTCTGAAACAGAAGTGAGACAACCTCACTACAGAGGCCTTGTCATTATTATTATTCAGGCTGCAGTGGACTTTGAACTCTCAAGAAATTTGAAGGAACATCACTCTGCTTTTCTTTATTCAAGGTGACACGCAGAGAAGACCTTCTTTTTCAGGCCGTATACATAGGATAAAAAGATACAACAGCAGGAAACAGTGAGACACATGAATGAAGGGTTTAGCATTTTGAGTCACAGAGGTCACAAAAATATAAAACCATGGTAGAAAAGAAGAGGAACAAATAAAAGCAACATAACCTGCCCTATATTCTATCAGTGTTAATGCTGTTCCTTTATTTATATGAGTAGTGGCAAGGCTGTTTATTTTAGTCAGCACGCACAAACACTAAATATGTACTAATCTGCAGCTGAAAATAGCCCCAACAAACGCTCCGTTTCCACCTGTTAGGAAGTGAGTGTTGACTTTTTTGTCTTCAGTGGAAAGATTTCTTTATACAACAATTCCAGACTGATCTGTTCTGTAACAAATGCTTACAAAAACACAAATTAAATTCCTACCCGGGGATAAAGATTCTTATTATATTTCTTTTTCGATCTAATCGTAGAAATGTAAAATGTGTATTGATTTAAATACATTTTCATCACACACTGAGCCTCTCATACGGTTTTGAACATCCACAGTGGAGCGACTAAGTTGGATCCTAAATGAATCTCACATCTGATATAATTTTGCTTTTTATAAAACTGCACACATTTGCATTCAGACATGCCGCTGATGCTGTAATTAAGCGTAATTATGCTCTCTGGGCTGCACTTAGGTGAACATGCATGGGGATCGCGCTGATATGTTGGTCGAGCTCTTTCACTCATACTTGTATTTAGTACATTGTGGTTGTTGCTGTGTCCGTTTTGCACCTTCTCCCAAAAGAACAGAGTCAACCCGTTGCCTTGTCAGGTCAACAATGAGCAGCTGAGAGTCTATTTGTGTTTGTCTGCTCTTCTGCTACCTACAGCTACCCACGATACCCTGTCTGAGCAGGTTCACACAGATGTTTACATGCATCTTTGGAGAAGCACGAGCCTGCTTTGAAACACAAGATCAGAAAGAAAGAGCAAGAGACCAAATGTCAGAAAAAGCTGGGAATGCAAAGACAGCATTATCTCCATTGCTAAGTGTTTTATTCTGTATGTTTATTTCATTCTGTTAAAAATAGATGAAATTATCATTGAATTTTAGTCAATAGTCTGTTGATAGAATTTAAATTGATCTGTAATATTCAGATTTTAGTGTGTAATATTAATCATTTATTAATATTGATTGAACTTTCACACAATATTGCATTTTTAATTGAATTAATGATGATTTATATTACCATTTTTATAATACAATTACCCAATTTTAATTAATTGCAAATATATTGTTGATAACTATAAAATGACAGTTTTAAAAAATCGCTTGCCCTTTGACGATCCTAATATAAGCAAAATATCTTTTCTTTTAAACAATGGTAAATATTTCTGAAATAATAATATTTTTGGTTAATTTAAATAGTAAAATATTAAAGCCAATTTTTTTTCTTCTTTTTTCCCCCTTGTTTTTTAAAAGTAGCTATACAAAATAAAGATTTTTGATGTGGACTTCTTTTTTTTTTTTTTTACATTTTGGGACATTTTTTTTCTTTTTTTGGTTTTTACAGATAGCATATAAATGTAAACGTTTTTCTGTGATTTCTATTTGTTATCTGTAATTTAACAAACAGGAAAAGTCTGTTCAACAAAATTACAGTTCAAAAAATCTTAAAAACATAACATTTATTTTTATTACAGTGTGCAGTCTTGGATGTACACACTAGAATGCAGACTGTATTATGGACACATGAGTTCACGACGTTTTCACAATGTGGTGCGTCCTCACTGGGTTACATTTTCTCCAAAGTTTTCTCAGCTGCCTTCTTGTACTCAAATTAAATTCAAACAAAGTTAGCACAGAACAAAGGTTTCTGAGGAGGAAGAATGTTTCTACATGCAATTTCTCATGGATTTCCCTCCACAGCAGATGTAGCACAGTCACTACTCGTGTCATTAATTACGTCAAATCATCTGTGTTCACTGAGTCAGTAATGTGAGCCAGCTGTCATATACACTGTATATGTCCCTGTGGAGTCTCACAGCACGTTGGCTCTGCTGCAACAAGTGCCCCATCCATCATTTTCTGTCCAAATTTATTCAGGGAAGGGTTTTGCTGTGCAGGCAGAAACACTTGAATGAGGCACTTTCCCACTTGGGAGCCTCCCAGTACAACCACTGTCTCATACTGGTGGAAATGTTGCTGCTATCACTGATGTAAACGACGATTAAGTGCCTTGCTGAAGGGCACCTTGATGGGCGATGTTGAATTCAAAGCATAACTTCATTCAGTTTCTACATTCACAACACGTCCAGTTATAAGCCACAAGCCTGTCTCCTGTAACCAGTATAGAGGCTGCAGGGCTTCCATGTTGCACAAATGGTTTATATGGCAGGCAAGGACTGTTGAAACTGTGATTCATATTTGGGATGAAAGCCTCTCCAAAGATGCGAAAGCATGCAGAGAGGGGTTTGTGGGTAACAGTGGGTTGAGAAGCTCACAGCAAGACCAGTGCACACACCTTCCAAATGTTAACAACATGTTGTGTAAACCTGTGCGTCAAGCCAGCGGATTAGTTTAGTCAACGGGTGTCAGGAGGCAGGTTCAAAAAGAAAGTGCACTGCTGTTATACAAGTTACAGCCACTGTAACCTCTCTGAATGACCCCTGTGCATGTTCACCTACACAGAAGCATTATTGCAGTTTAACAGTCTCTTGTGTCTAACAAGCCTAAAGCTTTGACTGTGGTCCTGCTTGGCATGTTTTTACATGGACGGCTCCATATTTTGATAAAGAATTTTCTGGAGCATTTTCATGAATCCTTTTTTTTCCTTTTAAAACCCGTCGGAGCTCCTTAAAGTCATCAGGTCATGGATTGCTCCCATTAGGGGAGCCTGGTAATGGACCACTGCATGTTTTCTAATGCTCAGCTCACAGTGAGCGTAATATTCCTGCAGATTCAATGCCTTTGGCTGTTTTGAGTTTAACAATCAGCAAACACATTATTTGCCACAACATTAAAACCACCTGTCTAATATCGTGTAGATCCCCCTCATGCTGCCAAAACACCTCTGATCCACTGGGCCATGAAGGGTGTGTTTAGCCTGCAAACGCATGTTTTGGTGGGTGGCACATGTCAAAGAGACATGCACTTGAATGCCAGGACTCAAGGCAAATTATTCACTTTGCTTGTCAGTGATGGTAATGTTGAGGTTGATCTGTGTACTCTAGTCCCTTCACAGCAAATAATGGAAACTTGCAGAGTTGATATCAATAGCGAAGGAAACCCACTGAGGGAGAGCTGCAAGCTTGAAATACAATGCAAACAAGAGCAGCTGCAAATGCTTCCTTCATCTCACCAAGTCCTTGTATTTCTGCATATATTTAGCATTTTTCATTTTGTCCCTTTTTCATATCGATTGATCTGTTTAGGAAGCATTTTCCACACCTTTTTTTTTTTTTTATCACTAAAGTTGGAATGAGACTGTGGTATTATAAATGATATAAATATTAATTAACTATTAAAAAATACAGTTCACATGAGGAGAAGAAACACTTTCAGCTGCACCATAAACCGAGCGCGTGACTACTGGCAGCCTTAATACGCAATTTAGGAGAGTAGTAATTTAATTTAATAAAATTTGCTGCAGCACTCCCTTGTCTTTGGACAATTTAGCCTGCACATATAATCATTATTTGTCCACAAGCAATTGTTAAAGCAGCTTAGGTGTAGATCCTAGAAAACTGCTTTTTTAAATCATCCAATTCAGATTAATTTTTATTTTTATTTGTTTTTTGTTTTCATCCAGAAGACTTAACCTGTAAGCAGGATAGTCAGGCTTCGACTGCTGTTAAGTACTGTGGCATTTATAAAACAAAAGATTAGCGAGCAAGACAAATCTCTCATTTCTGTTTTGGAGAGACTGTTGTTAATGTGCAGGAGAGAAGATAAACCCTCCGAGGACATATTACAATTTTTAATGCTGCAGCTCATTGGTATTCCCCTCTACCTGTTATTATTTTACTGGCTCTAATCTAAAATGACTTCAGTCATAGAAATGAGCTCGCAGGGCACACACACACTGATAATTTGCTGAGGAAAAAAAAAAAAAAAACAACAAAATAACAACTTGGCAGAGAAGCATTTTAAACTAAAGCAAACAGACTCCAAAAAGCGGCGCTTATTTATTCACAGACGTACCTTCATTTCCATATAAATGTACGTGACCTATAGGAGGCTTGTTTGTTGTTTAGAATCGCTGAGAGAAAGCAAACAAAAATCTAATTTCTTAGCATTTTCCCTCGCGGGCAAAGCATGTGGCCATTATCGTGCCTTGTTAGATATTCTTTGGTCGTCTCAATATCTGATTTTCGCAGGCTGCTATCTCAAATAACGGTGTCTGTGTGAGGGTGTGTGGAGGTGGTTTTTGTGAGGACTTCCATAATATTGACTTACAGCTGTCATTGTCTTTCCACTTACTGTCGCCGCTGCGTCTCTCAGGTGCCAGCGTGGAGCTTTTTCATGACAGAAGCACAAAATGGCTTACTTCTCCGGTGGATGGCAGATGGTTTTTCCACTAAAATGGAACTCAAGCAATGAATAACACAATGAATAATAAGTTGTTTATTCAGTTATTGGGCCCAGCGGCGGGCCTTTGCCGAAATTGTCCCCGTCTCTGGGGAGCTCACGGTTTCTCACATCGAAGGCTGCGTTTTTTTATGTTACGCAACATCAGAATTAGGGAAGGTGTCATGGGATCCCTAGTTTTTTTGTTTTGATGAGGTGCCAAATAGGACAGACAGCGAGCAGGGTAATTCTTTTTAGTTAAAAGACTGTCAACGCGACGAGTGAATATCACACCGAGCATTTGTTTTCTATCAGGAGATGTCACTGGTGTTTAATGAGTTCTGGAACATCATCGTGCTCATCTGACTGCTGCGCGCAAACTGAACAGACGACTGACGTTTCCTCTTGTGAGCAGTTAGATTAACGACCAAAATGATCCCTTACTGGCAGCCATTTTGCTTAATCCAGCGATAAACCTTAAAATCAGCCGTCTGTATCTGTGTCAGTGCCGTTGGCCACATCTGTCACGTTGAGGAGCTCATCAGAACCTAATTAAAGATAAATATCCGTCCAGCTTTGTGATTGATACTTGAGGGCTGCAAATGATTATAATTTTGATTAAAGCTGCACTAATCGATTTTTTTTTTTTTTTTTACATTAACGGATCAAATCAAAATGTGATGAGAATGGAGATGCTCTAAAGAATGAACCTGCAAAGAATTCTAATCTGATTTCACAGTTTTCTCGGCTCTACTGGCCGTTTTAGTGTCTTTTGGCTCATTGTCTTGGCTTTATGGCCCACAACTTCGCTGTTCTGGTTCGTGCTCTCATCTTGCCTGTGCTTCCAGTTAAAGACAAAAATAAACCTGATAAACCCACAGAGCATTACCTTTATGTTACGTTTTTCTCAGAAATTAGTGGACTGAAACACAGGAGGATGAATACAGGTCATAAATTTTTCAAGTTGCATGAAAGACAGCTTCAGTAGAATGCTAATGTTGCTCTGTGCCAGCTCGGTGCACAAATAGGTGACAACACATCAGCCACAACAGCGAGAGAAGGTGATAGCATCTCAATGTTGTGTTTACAGTTTGTTGTTCTGACACCAGAGACCAGAAACATCTATTGGTGCTGCTTTAATGATGTTTTTGATCATTCAATTAACCACTTAGCCTATAAAATGTCAGAAAACTGTGAAAAATGTCCACCTTAAAATTATTGGGGGTGTTCCAAAAAAACAAATATCTACAGCAAACTCCATATTCCTACATTTTGATTCCAGCTACGACCTTTGCTGCATGTCATACCTTATTTCTCTCCTGTTGTTTTCTGTCTCTATTTTTCATAAAGCATAAACAGAAAACCTTGTTTTTTCTGATCAACATACCCAAGCATGTCAGGTACATCATATAACAAGAGAAAAGTTGCAAACAAGCACATCTGAGAAGCTGCAGTGAATCTTTTTTATTTTTTTAATTTATTTTTAATGCCTTTGGAGAAAGTTGTGGCCGGAGACATTATATGTTTGGGGTTATGCATCTCATTCTCATGAGGATTTCTTTGAATTTGGTTCAAACATCCACTTGGACTGAAGGGTGAACTGGTTAGAATTCAGTGGTTACAGGTCTAAGGTCACTGTGGTCTTACAAAACGTGTTTTTGACCACAGCTCAATAATCCATGTGTTAATTATGACAAAGGTTCACACAAATGTCTGATAAGATAAAATTATGAAGTGGTGACATTTTATATCCAAAAGGTCAACATCATAATGTTCTGCAAAAACACTATTCTGGCCATTATTCAACACCATAAATGAAGAACAGTGGGGGAGATTACGTTTCACATTTGATCACATACTAATTTAGTGGCACTAATCTTTGATGTCCACCTTTAAACTGTGACTGTATGTGTAGATCTTCTCTGCTGCTGGGTTTAAGATGTGTGTGAAACCTTCACATTGTACAATTTGTAGCTTTTTTGCAGAAACATCCATGTTTGAAGCATCATCTGCTATCATGGCTACAACTTTGTGTTCTTTCAGAATCTGCTTTATTGACCAAACGTGTGAACACATACAAGAAATCTGACTCTGTTTTTAGTTTTTCTCAGATATTTTACACATTTTCAAGTCTTAACTACATACAATATAGTGTATGAGTCTCAACAGTCATAGCTATAGAGTCCAACTTGACTGGTTGGTGGAATCATACAACTGTGAGGCCATAATTCTAGTTTGATTGATTAATGCCTTATAAAATATGAATACATTGTCAAAGCTCTTGTGGATGAGTTTCCTCTACTCTTTTCAGCACTTTCAGGACTTTTTGTTTTAGTGAAACATCTGTTCTACTTGTTCTGTAGAGCGTGCCAGTCTTCTCAGTGCAGGGTGTGAATTATAGTTCCTGATTAAAGCAGACGACGGGTCTTTGTGAGTCGATGCACAGAGGTCTGCCAGTAATCCTTAATAACAACGGCACAACCCCAATGTTCACAAAGATTGTAATAAGAAAATGACTTAGTCATGTGTGCAAACTCATCATTTTTTCTTTGCTTTTGATGCCCACATTTCTGTTTTATCTGTAATTTCCAGCAGTGAGAGAGGCCATCATGAGGCTAATGTGGAAGTCTGTGGATAAGATGAGGTGCTTCAGGAAACGATCCATGCTTCCATTCCTCGGCTTCCTCGTCACCTTCCTGCTCTTTTTCAACCTGTACATGGATGATGGATATGTGCTGGTAAGTTTCTTACCTTTGAAATGTTGAGACCAAACCATTTCATTGTTTTTTTTTAGTTATAGCTCTTTTGTTCAAAGTGTTCTTACAGACTTATTTGTAATTTAGGAGGCTGAAAAAAGACAGCTGGGAGAGACGCTGATTCATCCTCCAAACTCTGAAAGATACGTCCACACATTCAGAGACTTGTCCAATTTCTCTGGGACCATTAATGTGACGTATCGCTACCTTGCAGGAATTCCTTTGCCACGCAAAAGTAAGTGTTTTTATTAGACGGATACCAGTTTCAATATAATTTATGACTAACAATGAAACATGGTGTAAATAAATGGGAATTGTTCCACACAAAAGTGACTAAAGTGACTTCTTTTCACAGAGTATCTCACCATTGGGCTGTCATCAGTTAAAAGAAAAAGAGGAAACTACCTCCTGGAGACGATCAAATCCATCTTTGATCAGTCCAGTTATGAGGAACTGAAAGAGATTGTGGTTGTGGTGCATCTGGCAGACTTCGACCTGGTCTGGTGTGAAAACTTGGTACAGGAAATCACCAGGAAGTTTGCTCATCACATCATAGCTGGACGCCTCCTGGTAATCCAAGCCCCAGAGGAGTACTATCCATCTCTGGATGGGTTGAAAAGGAATTACAACGACCCGGAGGACCGGGTCCGTTTCCGTTCTAAGCAGAACGTAGACTACGCTTTCCTCCTCAACTTCTGCACAAACCTCTCTCACTTCTACATGATGTTGGAGGACGATGTGCGCTGCTCCAGGAACTTCCTGACGGCGCTGAAGAAGGTGATCACCTCCAGAGAAGGTTCTTACTGGGTGATGCTGGAATTCTCCAAGCTGGGCTACATCGGGAAGCTGTACCACTCCAGGGACCTGCCGCGCCTGGCTCATTTCCTCCTCATGTTCTACCAGGAAATGCCCTGTGACTGGCTCCTCATCCACTTCAGGGGTCTTCTGGCCCAGAAGGACGTGATCCGCTTTAAGCCCTCGCTGTTCCAGCACATGGGCTATTACTCCTCATATAAAGGAGCAGAGAACAAACTGAAGGATGATGACTTTGAGGAAGACTCCATAGACATTCCTGACAACCCCCCTGCCAGCCTTTACACTAACATCAATGTCTTTGAAAACTACGACGCCACTAAAGCTTACAGTAGTATCGTTGATGAGTATTTCTGGGGGAAACCTCCTTGCACAGGAGACTTCTTTATCATTATCTTTAACAAATCAACAAAAATCAGCAGAATTAAAATCGTTACAGGTACAGAGGACCGACAAAATGACATTCTTCACCACGGAGCTCTGGAAGTAGGCCAGAAGTCTGTGGAAACTAAACAGGGAAGACAGTGTACATCCTACATCACACTGGGGGAGTTTAAAGCTGGAAACATTGAGGTTAATAATGTGGACCACAAGATCGGCTTTAACATCGAGTGTGTACGAATAGTTGTCACTGTCAGCCAGAAAGAATGGCTCATCATAAGAACTATCAGTTTATGGACGGCACAACCTGTTAGTCAACTAAATAAGTAACAAAGGAAGTTTTTGAACGATTATCTGTATGTAGTAACTTTGAATGCAGATGCTGTGAGTTCATTTTGGACTTCTGCTGTTTAGTGAATTCAGATCAATCCATATTTTCTTGGGTTGTTCAGAGATTTGCTGTATGTTTTCATTGTGATGTATTGAAATAATCAATGTGTATAGTATGGAATCTTTCTACTTATGTTCATTTTCAGAAAATCTGTATATAAAAATATTCATACTTGGCTGGCATGTTCTTTTTTCGTCTGTCATGATGCCTAAAGGGCTATTTTACACAATCAGGGCTTCAAAACATCATTGCCTAGTTTCAAGCTTTTTAAATCACTGCTATTAAAAACACAAAAATATATATTTTAAGAAGACATGAATATATAATCTGTGGTATTTGAATCTCTGAAAAATGAATAAGGATGGATTCACTGGTGCACCAAACGACTGTGTCTATCATCCAACAGTAAAGACAACCAAAAAAATGTGCAATTAGACTGACTCTATGTGTGACTGAAGTCTTGTGAGTTGTTGAGGTTAGGGCTGTCAGAGCCTTGAAACCTGCTAATGAGATTAAAAAAATAATAATTCTATTTCCCATCCAAAAGTGTAGGACCATGCTCATAAGTTATTTAATATTCTTAATAATAACGAAGCATACATTTCTTCTTCTTTCTGAGTCAAAAATAACCCAGCTGTGCAAAATGACATTTATCTCTTACAAATCAAAAACCGTAAGTCATTCTGCATCGAAAACAATTGCCTAATATGCGTATTCTTAGCTAATTAATTAAGCTAAACTAATTAGTACTGGGCATCCATTTTATGGTTAGCTAAGCTACAGCTCTCTTTTAATGTTTCCATGCTGATGACAGCTGTGATTGTAGCCATCTGTCCATATGTATGTGAACACGATATCTGTTAAACAACTGAAAGAACATTTCTGCACAAACATCCACATGGACTCAAGAAAAAAAGTGGTTAGAATTTGTTGGTAAAAGGTCACTGTGACCTCACAAACACATTTTTGGACATAACTTAATATTTCATGTTGTTGTCATGACAACCCATCAATATTTGATAGAATAAACTTATGATGTGATGACACTTAATATCCCAGAAGTCACAGGTCAACTTTACACCAACATCCTAATGTTGTGCAAAACGTCACTTTCTGCTAATTATTCAGCAAGAAAAGAAAGAGAGATGCATGTAAGCTGCATTTTGACTGCTTGGTGGAAGCATACAACCGCAAGGTAGTAATTCTGACTTAGTCATTAGGACACATCTGTTGAGTTTTACATGAACAGTATTATTCTCCGTGAACTCGGATTTTAACTTCAGCTGAATTCAGTTTGGTGTCCTTTGCTGCCATCTGTTGGTAAATTCAGAAACTGACAAAGAGAGATCAACCATAGGCGTTTATATGCAGTATAAGTGCCCAGATTATTCAATTAAAAATGAAGATTACATTGAAATACAACCTTCAAATAAACTCCTGCTGTTAACTGTGTCATTATTTTTGTGAAATAACTTGTACTCCATTTGACGCCATCATTATGTTTGGCCTTTTCACAGCAGGCATTTTATAAAGATAAGCAAAGGTGTCACTAATCATAATGCATAATACATGATAATGTAGCCCTAATATATAATAACCATGCATAATGCAATCGTAGCTATTTTATTTATTTATTGTATAATTTATTTAAAATATGGTTCTTTCAATAATACATAGCGAATATAAAATGACAACGTATAAACATATTAAAGCAGTAAATCTGTCAGGACATTTTTTATTCATGTAGCTCACAATGAATCACACATTTGCCTCAAAGGTTTTAAAATCTTTGCAACATACGACATCTGCTAAAAACTCTCCCCAGAAACTTTAATGGGAAATAGAACATTTCATTGAGATGAGGAAACCCTCGTTCAGACAGGCAATAAATGTTGTACACAGTAGAAATAACAATAATAAAATCAGGATTATGGAGAAGCAAGCTGGTATCATGAAGTAAATAAACACATTTAAATAAACAATTTGTTAAGATAAATGAACATTTGTGAGTATTTATGGTATAACATATAGGAATCTGTGAAGACTGTGTCAGGTCTGACAGAGTTACAGGTGTCATCTGTGCTGCAGCCTCTTCTCTGTTTGACTGCCCTTCAGGTGTTCTGGTTGCCAGTAAATAGCAGATGGTTTGGCTGCTGACAGAGCCAAACTCAAAATGAGTTTTCAAGTGAGAAATAAACTCACCCACCAGAGATCTAAATTCATCCCACTCCTCTAAGTTTGTCACAATGACACTGACACGTGGATCTGAAGTTAATCCAGACTTTTTAAATCATCCTATGCACGCTGTGAACCTAGTTTTCAGCAGCCACCTTCATGGATTTTCAATCACTTTTCAGTTCATACACGTTTCAGAATTTCTTCACCTTTTGTTCTCTGATGTCTTCCTTTTTAAATCTCATATTATTCTCTTTATAGCTGTCCCCAGATCTCCTGCTCTCCTGCCTTTCAGTCAGATGCAATTTCCCTTGTAGTATTTCTCTCCTCATTACATTCTCTATCACCTCTTGTTTTTTGTTTTTTTTACCACCTACTGCCTCCCTGACCTCCTGCTGATATGTAGTTCAAATCCATCTTTCATCACATTTTCTCTGCATTATTATCTCTTGATCGAAAAAACAACCAAAACAAAACAAATATATATATATATATTTCTTTAAGAGAACTGATTTGTATTTTTATCCATATGTAGGGTGAATCTATTGTTATGTTATACAGTTGCTATCAGTCTATCTATGCTGAAAAAAAGACAGGATGTTCATTATACTTGTTTATCCTCAGAGCAACAGTGGAGATCATTTGAGATTGCTAAAACAAAAGGCTCCCCTCGTTTTGGGTGTATGATCTGTATTTTAAAAGGAATAATGTGTGCTTAGATTTTTTTCAAGAATTTTTTTTGAAAGCCACTGGTTATTGATTAAACCTCTAAAAAGTAATTTCTGTTTATCAAAGTTACATAGTTAAAAGAATAATGATATGTAAACCCTGACAAGTTGACAGGATTGTTTCCTCAGGTTTGTCATTCCAAGGTGGAGATGACATCTTGTATACACACACACACACACACACACACACACACACACAGATAGATGACTAGATTATTTTACTGATCCCCTGTATGAAATTGCAGTGTAGGAGAACAGTTTACATTTTACAAAAACACCCATATAAACACAGAAAAAGACACATTTACTTAAAATAGAATAGAATAATGAAAAGGGATTTAGAATAGGATAAGAAAAAAACTCTGACAGTGTTAAAATTCAGTGTACAAAGTCCTCAGACGATAAGTCTCCTCTTCCTGCACAGAGGGGAGTCATTGAACAGCATTCCTGCAGTGGGTAGGAATGACTTTTTGCTTTCAGTTTTTACGACATCAGAGTTGACGAAGCCTTCAGCTGAAAACACTCTGCTGTCTGATTGGTAGTTCATGCAGGGGATGTGAAGTGTTGTCCATTAGGATGAGCAGATTGTGCAACATACCTCTCTCAACATCCAATTCCAGGGTCTCCAGAGCAGCCCAGAGCCAGGCTTCTTCATGAGCATGTTCAGCTTCTTAGTCAGTGGCAGTTCTACACTGTCTGAGTTTTTACTTATCCTATTCTATTTTTTGTCATAAAAAGAAACAACAACAGCAACAACAACAAAAAAAACCATTTGTTTAATTTTAATATAAGGCTAAAAAAAAAAATTTTTAGTGCTTAAATATTATTGTTGTCGTTTTTTAATGTGCCCCTGTGATTAAACACTGCCCCCCCAGTAAAAGCTTTCTAGCACCACCACTGTTCTTAGTGTCACTGATGCTGCTGCTGCTCCAACAGCTGACTGCCAAGAAAACTGCATTTGCTACAACAGACTGGTAAAGAGCTGGCATCCATTGAAGGCTTCCTTGAGAAACAGTCTGCTGTCTTTTCCTGTGGACAGCTTCCCAGTCAGTCCCAGTCCACTCTGCTGTCCAGGTGAACTCTCAGGTATCTGGAGCTCTGCACTGCCTCCACTTCTTCTCCACAATAGAAATGGTGTTAAAATGAGCCTAGTCCTTCCTAAAGTCCACAACCACCACGTTCCCAAATTTTCTTTCTTTCTTTCTTTCTTTTGAAATTAGAAAATAAAAATAACTTTTCAAACGAGTGACGTGGATCAGCGACGTCATGAAACGGCGCCGCTGCTCTGTCAACACAAACAAGCTAACGGTGAAGCTTTCGGAGAAGTTTGGACTCTGACTCCTGCCTCGGATGAGTACAGTTTGGTAAGAGTCCTCTGTCAGTCACGTCTACTACAGAGGATCGCCTGCATCTGTTTTTCTTGGGAGAAAGATGTAGTCTTTTTCTGTCGGGGCTTGTTGAGTGGTTGGCTAATGCAAAGTAAGGCTGCTCCCTGCTAGCATCGTGTTGCTCAACAGTGTTACGTCGTAGTTCCATTAGAAAATTTTGAATTGAGGTTCATTGGTGGGTTGCGACTAAAATGGTGGCGTTATAAAAGAGTCTCTGAGGGGTTTTTAGAACAACACTTTACGGTAATACTCTAATACTTAACGTCCGCACCGTTAGCTCAGCTGGACGTTATTACATAATGCTAATTTAGCTAATACAGCAGAGATGTAGTACCTGCGAGGAAGGTAAGTGCATGCGGTTGTTTGTCTCCTTAATAAACAAATTCTAACCCAGGTTTGGGTTTTTGTTACGGTTTTATACATCGTTTCTACGGCCTGCATGTAGCTATTGGAAGTATTATTGTTGTTGGTTAGCGTGACAGGATGTGTTTGCTTTACTTTCACTTTCGTGAGCAGTTCTTCAGCTCGTGTTCAGTGGGGTACCCCTGTTCATAAACGTTATTTCTGCTCGCTATTGATGGTCTGTCTTAATTGATTGATTTTATTGTTTTTGTTGACATATGTTCGTTGACATGAGTAGTTTTTAATATAATATTGTGTTGCACACATTATTACTGTGGACAGGACAATCAACCTTAAGACACTATCTGACTTCAGAGAAAGACATGTAGGATACCGAGAGAAAAAACCCTCATCAGTCCAAACTAGACTTCTTGGAGCTTCAGTAGAAAAGCAACTGGACTTCGTTTTAAGGTTTTTGAAGATGTTTCACCTCTCATTCAAGAGGCTTCTTCAGTTTTTCAGATCTGAAGAGAACCTAAATGAGAAGTCCAGCTGCTTTCTACTGAAGCTCCTAGGATTATCATGACCTGGATGACAGAGAATCTACACAGTCATCCAATACACAAAAAATGATGTTCAGCTTTTCATTTTCCACCAGGCTCGGCAGAACTGAATGAGGTGCTGCTTCCTGCCTCTGCTCTTTAGTAAGCCCTGCTGCTGCTGCTGCTGGGATGGGCCAGCAGATCTCAGGTCAGGGGGTCATGACCCGTCTGCCTGAGAAGCTGGCGAAACACGCCGGATTGGTACGTGACAGCGGCTACCTTACCTACGAGGAATTTCTGGCAAGAGTGGCTGAGCTCAATGACGTGTAAGTCTGTGGAGGACACATAGCTGTTCAGGAGCACAAATAGCTTTGCTTTGACAGTTTTTTTGCAAAGAAATTTGAGGAATGGACAGGTGGAAGTGTGTGACCTACTTCACAAAGTATACCTTTTGGCTGTTCACTGTTCAGACTGAGAGCTGACTTTCAATCTTATTCAACCATAAAGGATTTGGCTCATTTTAGTCCCGCAGGTTTAGGCTCTGCTTCTGCCAATTTAATTTTAGCTCACTAGCTGTCAGAGAGTAACTTGGAGGCAGGCTTATATGTCTATATTACATGGAATGACATTGTTTTATAGTGGAAATTTTGAATTATTACATTTGGGTGACAACTTTAAAATTGTATCCACAAAATAAACAGCACAGGACAGTTTTGTTGATGTGGACATATTAGAATAATAGTGGTAACAAAAATAAAGTTTCAGGGTCGATTTTTCATTGTAACATTAAGCACTGTGAATATATATTTTAAATTTAGCATATTTACCTTTCTTTGCCTGTGTTTGCATTCGTTGCCATGTTTGTGTGCTGTTCTGTTAACTACTGTAGCGAGCAGCAGTAAGAATTATGCTGAATTGTTTATGGAGTTAACCATAGACTCCCTACTCTGTTGCATCTCTCTCAGTACGGCCAAGCTAGCTGCTGGACAGCAGAAACACCTACTGTTTGAGGTGCAGCCAGGATCCGATGCCACGGCCTTGTGGAAAGTGGCTGTCAGGATCGTCTGTACTAAGGTGAGCCCAGTGAACCCGCTGCACATGCCAACAGGACCATCTGTTCACACCTTTAATTTTGTGAGAGAGGAAGAAACAGATGCAAGTGAAACCATACACCTGCAAATTGTGTTTATATGTGGGAAATCCTGCAGTACACTTGTGTCTGTTTATTATAGTTGGCCTAGTTTATCAGTTGGAAATAGGCCCATAGTAGACAGATGTTGGCCATTTTTGGAAAAACTCAGCAATGTTTCAATGGAATTGGTATTAGAGATCAGGGTAAGATAGTGCCTGTAATTGCTGGTATTTTTTCTCATTATTAAATGGAATTTGAATCTTGTGAAATTATGGTAAGTGTAATAGATAACGACATTTAGCAGGACAAACCAAAACAGAAACCAGATTCATGTGAATAAACATAAAACAGAGCAGGACTTTCCCACAAACATCAGTTTTTCTCAGTTCAAAGTAAGTCAGCAATAGTTGTCGATATAGCCAATTCCTTTTACACAGATAGAATTTGGTACCAACTAACAATGGTACCAATTTGACAACTAGTAAAGAAATGTCAAGTTTTTAAAAAATACTCACATCTGCCCTCTACACTGCATGAAAATTACTGACCAGGGCTGGCAGTACTGAAGTCACCCTACCTCCCTGAGACAGAGAAATATTGTAATAAATAGCTGATGGCAACAGTCACACACCAGCTTGAAATAAACAAACACAGGTGATAGCTGTAAAAAGCCCACCTTGGTTAAACCCAGTGTGTAAAAGTCACACTGCATGTGTACACACATATACAGTATAATATATCTGTGTGCTGTATGAACGATGTGATTGCCTGTTGCTTCCTCCAAGATCAACAAAGAGAATGGCATGGTGGAAGCATCGCGGATCATGAACCTGTACCAGTTCATCCAGTTGTACCGCGACATCACCAGTCAGGCTGCTGAGGTGTTGTCCACAGAGGGTGCCACCGAGTGTTCGTCTGCACAGCTTCCCTCCACAGACTCCTGCCAGGCCAGCATGTGGATGGGCAGGTGAGCACAAGTAGAGTGGTCTCTGGAGCAGTCAAAGACTCCACAACAAGTGCAGCATTTACGTCAGTGTATTTAAAAAGCATAGTTTTTATTGTTAATTGCGAGTTTATTCTATATCCTGTGTTCAACACCAAAAGTATTTCCCTCCATTCCACACACATTTCCAAAGGCTTTATTTGAGGGTTTTCACTGAGTCTTTTTTTGAACTATTTAACCAGGAGCTTGTTGTTTTTTGTGAGTCTCATAAAAAAAAAGAGTAATAAATAATAATAATAATAAAAAACAAAACCACCAACCCTGTGGTTAATTCTTAGTACATTTTGATCATGAGTTACCTAAACATAGAGAATGTTGGAGTTGTGTTTGCCAGGTGATCACAAACAGTAATGTTCTGTGTGTGCTGGATTTACCATAACAATCAGGTGATAATTTATTAACATATTGTCAACTTCAGGTACAGTACAGAACAAATAATTGATTCTTTATTGTCTCATATGCTGTGTAAGCAATATATTTCATGACTTATTTTTCAGCAGAATGACTGTTTATCCCTCTGGATGATTTCCCAATCATAGGTAGAGCTGAAGAGAGGCTGATGGGATTCAGAATTTTCATGCATTTTTATAACACTGAAGGATATACTGTATTTCTGAGGCAAATCCTTAGATTGCAAGGCATCAAGATCCATCCAACGCAAAGCTTTTCGTTCCATAAGTAGATATCCAGCAGTTAGAAAAAGTATCACCTTCCTGCTTAGAAAATAATTAAAAGTTGAACCTTTTTCTGTGTCTGTTTCCGTACAGAGTGAAGCAGCTGACTGATGCGGAGGAGTGTTGTATCTGCATGGACGGAAAGGCTGACCTCATCCTGCCCTGCGCCCACAGCTTCTGTCAGAAATGTATTGATAAATGGTGAGATAATAGAATAAGGTTGAAGTTGTTTCGGCATTTTACTGCTCTACTACTTTTTAAATCATTAATTTTGTCACCAAAAAGTTTAAGTATCCCACGATGCACAGCAGCTGGTATTTACTACACACTCTCTTCTGTTTCTGCAGGAGTGGGCAGAGCCGAAACTGTCCAATATGTCGTCTGCAAGTAACTGCTGCCAATGAATCCTGGGTAATGTCCGATTTCCCCACAGAGGATGACATAGCTGGCTACATCCTCAACTTGGCTGACGAGGCGGGCCACCCACACAGGCCTTAACACACAGAACACTTGTATCTATTTTTTAAATTTTCCGTTATTCTATTAAGATAATTTAATCTGATTGCTGTAGAAATACTGTAGATTACACGCCCAGCACAGCCATCATTGTCTTTGCTTCGTAATGAAAAAAATAATAATTTAAAGAGGCAGCTTTTCAGTTACACCTGACATCTTGTAGGATTACAGATATGGCAAATGTAAAACCACAAAATAGTTTTAGTTTGAATAAGTACTTCTGTTCTTGTTTCTATATTCAGTAAATCCCCCCATGTCACTTTCAGTTGAAGATGATATGGTTTGGTTTATGAGGAATTCATTCATGCTGATGTATTTCATAAAATGTGAATATGTATTAACCTTAATTTTCATGGTGACGAGTTTCTATATTACTGAAATCTAATGCTTTATTTGAAGCTGTATTGAGATGAATTGTTAATTCAGCTTTTTGTTGTGTGACGTTCGGTGAGTTTATCAGTTTGGCTTTTGATTAAGTTCAGATATTTGAACCAGTTTTCCCAAGTATGAGACAGTAGTGATATAATATTAACTTTCAAATTTTACACAGTAGTCTCTCACTGCATAGCTGTTTGATTTCTGTTTTGTTAATAGCCTATAAAACTGACATTTAATGTGACCAAAATACATTTTTTTGGTTCTCAATTCTGACAAATCGCACTTTGAAACCTCAATGTTGCTTTCCGGGTGTGAATGCAGTACAACAAACAGATGGTTCTATCTCTGTGGTTGGAAAATATAATCTGGCACTGTAATCCTTTCACAGCAGTCAAGGCCATGCACAACAAAATATGTGAGATATCTTTTACCAAGCTGATCAGTGAGAGTCTGATCTTGTGGTTGCATGACTGCATGGTCCATTCAAAAATTATTTTAAAAAACTTGTAATATTTAACATTGAGAGCATATCACTATAAAACATCCAAGCTTACATACACACACTATATGTAGTTTGTTTGACATGCAGTGAACATGCAGGCTGCTGTGTAATGTGACGTTGCAACCTTAAGGTGGTAGTATTCTCCTACAATGCTATTGACACGAGTTCTAGCATTATTAAAGGCATTTCATTTGCAATGCTGAATGACAGGAGGTGTCATTAAAAGGAAGCATTCTTACTGTATTATCCTGAATAAAGTCACACTCACTTTTTGCACTTTATGACTTGTTGTGATGGATTGAATGATTTACACCTCTCTGCTTCCTTCGCGGTGTCTTTCATCTTCTGTTGTTGATAAGCTGTATAACTATATGGTCTAAATATATATATATATAATTATACGTTTTTCTATCCTATGTAAACAGGAATATGCAATAAAAACCTAAATGCTTCCATGTGTGCTTTAGTGGTGTTACATTAGCTCCTATATTGTTTGTTTTTTAAATTATATATATATTTTATTTCATGCATCATTTCAGAGGAGTACTGTGTAATTACAAGTTGCAGCACAGAAAAGCAATAATCCTCAAATTAAATAAAATCTAAACTGCTTTTTTTTTTTCTTCTTTAAATAAAAAAACATGGTTTTTCATATGTTAGCATGCTGCTGAGTTCCTTGTAGAGGGCTTGTGCTCTTCAGAGACTTCAATGAGCTGTTCTGTTGTCACTACGCCTAGTGACCAGTTATTCTTACTGAATGGTATGCTGGCAAATTCATCTTCATTCCGGTGAGTACAATTTGAAATGTTCAATACTGTCTATAAGCCTTTTGTATGGAAAATCGTGGAGTTCACCGGTGCAGCACCTTTGGCTAAGCTAAGCTAGCAGCGTCAGTATCGGTGTACTTGACACCGTTGAGCAGAGTCATAACTAAGCTAGCTAATGGCTTCTCTTCCAGTAAGTTTAGGTCACTGAAGCTACAAAACAAACTACAATGTTCACCCTTTCAAGTTTTTATTTTTTTTTTTTTGAGCTAGAACAGCGTTTTTGTAATTTTTCGACCAATATCCACAAAAAAGGAACCATGTAAAGTTTCAAAAGCTTTCAACCTGCCAAAAGCTAACAAGCTAAATAAGAAATAAGGACTGTCATGGTTGGAAGAGTCCTTTTTTTCTAACCTCTGGTTGGTAAATATATTATTAATGTTATTGTTACTAAGCTACAGACAATATGCTTTTATATCTTTAACTCAAGCTTGTAATGCTGGCTATAGACTCAAAGAAAAGAAATAAAGTTCTTGCCACCTTTACCAAACTGGTCTCTAGTTGACTTCTAGAGTAAACCTGAAGCAAAACTGTAAAAATTACAAGTAAAATCTGGAGAAAGAGTAAGAATTAACAGTAGCATAGGGGTGTCCAGGGAATCTGATGGGTAAAGTTCATTTACTTTGTTCCCTCAACCTGTAGCATTGTCCGGATACCTTTTAGAGTTAATAGAATACAAACAAGTCTGCCATTCAGCACTGATATGATGGAACCAGCCATCTTTTTTTTTTTTTTTTTTAGAACGTCTGCACTCCTTATTATTTAACAAATAAATAGCATTCTGGAATTTGTATATGATGTTGAAACCTTTCTGCAGGCTTCTCAATCACATCACGCTAAGTATTTGCTACACTTTTTTTTTTTGTAGTTTTCGAGATGTTTTGCTAACTTTGAAATAAATCCACATGAACTGTAACCTGAGGGACAGACACACATTTAAAGAAAGTTGTTCAAAAACCTTCTTGACTTTTCTTCAGTCTTTATTTTTGATATGAAAAACTATTAGAAATGACAAACAGAAAAAAAAATCATTCTGATCAGCTAGTTGTTTCAATGTTGTGAGCATAACAATGTTTGAAATTGACTTGACCATACAACTCTCACATAGCTAGCTTTAGGAATCTGTCTCAGTGTCTGAATATTTGCCAAGCTCTCGTTCACTTACGTCAAATTCATGCAAATCAGTGTAATTAGTACAAATACGCTAATCTGATCACAACCTCACATTGTACATTTCTCTTCATTTCATTTTAGACCTATAGTACAGAAACAGTCCTATATCTCATGCATATATTCAAGTGGAAAGAAACTAATTTTCAATGAATATAATTTGCATTTGATATATCTAAATCCACCACTACATTTAACACCCGTGAAAGAAAAATAGACCTATTTCCTGAAAAAACAAGGCACATGGTGATTGGCAAATTTCATAGATACAACACTGAATGTGGTCTAAAAATCAAGTTTGTATTATGCATCATGAAATAGGCAATACATATGTCATGTGTTAACACAGTCATTCATAAACATAAAATAGCAGGCACACTATTTCTTCAACTTTAGGTCAGGAGCACCAATAGCAATATGAAAAAAAACAAGTGTTTGTGCTGCCTCGCCAGTGCCCCTTGATCTATGAGGAAATATACAGGCACAGTTTGTACTAGTGTGGTCATTCACTCAGATGGATTTTGGCCACCCTCTGCTTTCACCGCGTCCACCAGAAAACTGAGTTCATTGCACAGAGTCTCGTGCCGGTAGGCTATACGGATTTGTGCCACATTTGTCCGACGAATGTCATTGCCTTGCGGTCCATCTTGTAGGTAGTTAGAGCCAATGAAGTGTTTCTTCTCCTGTTGAAATAAGAGTTAAAAATATGTAGACCAGACACTGCACATAAAAATAGTTTATGAATTTAGCAAATTGCACGGTTTTAATCCAAATCAGGTACAGATTTAGTGACCTAAACAGGGTATGGCTCAGAGTAAATATACCATCTGAAGACAGTATTTCATTGACTCAAACAGAAAGTCTTTAAGAAAATATTTGACAGATTGATCAGTTTACATCTATTTTGATAGACTGTTTTCCTTGCAAAGAATACTAAACATTCCCTTGTCTAACTCCTCAGTCATGAGGTAACAGTAACAATCACTCATTTGAATGACAATTTGAAAACTTCATCTTGGGCTTTAGAAAATGCTCATTGAAATTTTGTTGACCAACCAGTTAATGCAAAAGTAAGTGATATTAAGAAGCTTAAAGCAAGATTTAAGTCTCCCCAGTGTAGTGTTTGGCAAAATTAAAATTAAAATCACGAGGCAATATATATTTGTCCAACTCAGTTCCATCCATCCATACATATATATCTATACATATCTATACACCGCTTAATCCTCACTAGGGTCATGGGGGGGCTGGAGCCTATCCCAGCTGACTCAGGGTGAAAGCAGGGGACACCCTGGACAGGTCACCAGTCTATCACAGGGCCACACAGACAACCAAGCACACTCACATTCACACCTACAGACAATTTAGAATCACCAATTAACCTCAACATATTTTTGGACTGTGTGAGAGGAAGCCGGAGAACCCGTAGAGAACCCACGCTCCCATGGGGGGAACATGCAAACTCCACTCAGAAAGATCCCGGTGCCCCCACAATGACGCGAACCGGCGACCTTCTTGCTGCGAGGCAACAGTGCTAATTAGCAGGACTACTTTATGGTAATGCTGTTATCTAAAGATTAGGATTTTTAGATTAGAATGTACAAAGTGGGGAAACCTTGTGTTCCTCTGTTGTCTACTTTTCTAGTTCTTAAACTGCAACAGACTGAACAAAAAAAAGAAAGAAAAAAAAAAACTTTGGCTGTACCTGATGTGAGAGACCGCTCTGCAGAACACTGTTCCTGGCAATCTCACACAAATCGCAGGTGCTCAGCTTCCACAGCTGGGCTGCGATGGCATACTCCTCCATCAAGGCCTCCTGAAATGTTTTATCAACAGATGTTGTCAATTGTTTTGTTAAAATTTTACTAGGCTGACGAGTTTAGCACTTTTCAACAAGGCTATACAAATAACTTGTACTGTAGGTGAGATCCTGCACTACATTCTGTGCCATATAGTGATATTTATTACTTGACTCAATGACAAGATGTCTCTGGACAAGTGTGACCACGACAAATTCTAAAATTTAGTTTGATTATTGATTAAAAAGAATCTGAGACGAGGCAAAAAAGTATGATCATCCTCTTTCCTGTGGTTCTGACCTTGGTGTAGTGGAACTGCATGGGATCGTCGGTGGACAGTGACACACACAGTCCTTTCTGTAGAAACTCTCGCAGTGGGTTCTTGGAGTACTGCAAGAACAGGCTGTTGTTGCTCAGGGGGGACATTGCAATCGGGATCTGGCCTAGGTAGTACAGATACTGCAACACTGGACTCTGAGGAGGAGGAAGACATGTAGACACACCACAGTAATGTGAGTAATGCTTTATGCTATTTTGATGGATTACTAGAGAAATTTTAATATTTGAGATTAAAGGAATAACATGGAAACTTTTCATAGAGATAAATATCATAGGGTACTGCAAAGTTTTATTGTGATTCCATCTATATCCACTTCATGGATGCGCGTACTATTGCCGTAGCACTGCAGGCATTTGATAAAGAACTGACAAACAGACGATCGCTGCAGTGAGTATGAACAGTGTTAGTCACCACAGCTGATGAGCACAGAGAAAGTGCTACCCACAGACCCACAGAGATGCAGGACTTGGTTAAAATTCTATTTAAAGCAAAAAGAAACTTCTTTTAACTCTATTCAGGACTTTCATGTTGCCATACGTCCATTGGACCCCAAGAAAGAATAGGTGCAAAATATTTGTTGATAGTCATTACAGACTTTTACACTATATTTAATAAATTTTCTGATAAGTTGACATACTTTTGGTTCCAAATACATGATAAATGTCCCTCTTATTATATTAAAAAATAAATAAAAAAATCTTAAAAAAACAAAAGAAAAAAGCAAAAATAACATTACCTGTCACCTAAACCAAATGGCCTAGGGTCCAAAAGACCCCAAAAGTCCTGGATAGGGTTAAGCTCAAAATTGAGTGAATATTGTTTTGTCTTGCTGAAATATCAGCAGCATTTTGTCCTGTTTTGGATAGGCTTTATGATTGTTTTTTTTGTTTTTTTAAAATTAATATTATGTTCGGCCTTCTGCTGCATCTACTGTGGGATGTGTATGGCTATGCTGATGGCAGTAAACCAATAGTAGCCTTAGTAGTGCCAAATATCATCTGTCAGCACCTTGTGCTGTCAACATTCAAAAGACTTTAAGTATGAAACCCTAGTATGAATTTAGCACTGCACCTTCTTGAGGTTGAGCCCGTGGGAGATGTTGTCGGCTGTTAGGAAGGCAGATACCAAGTGGGTGATGGACCCTGCCTCACCACAATGGGGTCGAAATTGGAAGGTGTTCAGTCCTCGCTCCCTGTTGAAAGACACATAATTATTCAGTGTACTGATAGTAGTTGTAGTAGTTAAGTTGCATTTCAAGAAGTTCATTTATTTCAAGTTGTTCAGATTTCCAAAAAGTTGGCAAAGAAGCTGCTTGTTATTGTGTTTCCATCCTCTAGTGCGCCAGTAGGTCTAACTTCAAATGTAACTCATCTGCACATTTGTGTAATATTAATCTTTTTTTTTTTTTAAGTCAATGAATCAGTGTAAAAACATGTTTGTCAGGCTTCTGACTGACTTGCAGTGAGTGTCCCCAAACACTTTCCAACAACCTGCTACCAATAGCCCACCCATGTGTATCCAAAAAAGAACCAATTGAATTCTGGCCTCTAGAATCATGTACATTTCCTTGAAGAGTATTTTTTACCTCTCAAAATACCTGACTTTGAGATGTTATTGAATTGCAAACAGTGTCATAAAAACACTCAGGAGTATTTCCTTAAGTACAAACAGGCGGGACTTACTTGCGCAGGTTGTTGAGCACCATGATGTTTGCATACATGTAGAACAGGTAGTAGGTGTAGGGAGGGTTGTCATCTGTGGTCCATGCCTCAGGTTTTGGGCTTTTGTAAGAGAACATGTGATCACTGTGTTTGGACTCATCATCCACGCTGTCAAATCCTGTCACCTGCAGAACAACAGTGATAACATCAGCACGTTTGAAAAACTGTTATTGCACAACCATGTAAGTTTCATCAGTGCAACAAGATTCAGCAACATCTTTTACTTCTTCTCTGCTCAGTCACTAAATATCACTGAAATGTCTGGGTTACTACAAGACAAATAAATATGGCCCCTATGGCACATTAAAAGTGTCCCATTTGTTACAGATTTCACTGTTCACAAAAATACTTACGTATTTTAAGAACACATGTGTTGCTTTGTGCTTTTGAGGGTTGACTGTCGCCTCAAAGAGGGGGAGGAAAATGTTTTCCAGCATTTTGGCAAAGTGTGGTACTAATTTCTTTGACCTGAAAATGTCACTGCAAGACAAAAGGGATCCTGTCAGCCCATTCTCTCATACAAGCAACACACACACACCATTTAAGCATTGGTTTACTTATTCAGAACAGCCTATTGATCTGTGTAATTATTCTAAACCAGACTGTGAGGGATATGATACTTGCTGTTTGTCTGAGCTTAGATTAAGAGCCAAAGTTGTGCAACACTGACAAGACAGAATTTATCCATTCAGGATTTCCTAAACTATGACTTTAAAAAAATGAAAGATGAGCTGTATGTTACACGTAAACAAAAACCCATTTCTATCACTTAGTGTGTCAACTGAAATAATTTAACAATTGTTAAGGGGAGACTGTTTTTGTTATGTGTTTACTGTTGCTGTTTCTGGACTCTTGTGGTGCTCTTTTGTTAATGGGCTCATGTTTGCCTAATTGTCAGAAGTGTTTCCTCTGTCTCACAGTTGGTTCCTGTTTTCACTGAATGCTTACTAGATCCTGGGAACTTGGATCATCCATCTCATGTTGGGTGAGTGAACCTTATGCTGAATGAACCAGGTTGCAAGGCTCTCCCACTCGCTGGCAGAGCGGCCGTAAATCGACAGACGGGGCTCAGCGTGCTGGTATTTGCTCTCCTCCAGCTCCTTTGCAACTTCCTGAAACAGGCCACAAACCACAGGAAGTTAGTGGTGTTTCTTGATAAAGCAGAAGTGACTGTTTGTAATCACTAACTGGACAGATAACAGATAATGTCACATGCATGCTTGTTGTACATGCCACCAAAGTGTTCTTTACACTCAAAAGAACAATTGTGGACATTTAGGAAACTTTATGCACTCTGGTAGTGTTTCAGAAGACCACCATCAGTGAGTGCAAGGCTCCTGCCCTCTATCTTAAACCAATAATGAGATATGAATGATACATACGCACAAAATAAACCAACCAAAACAGTTATACACAAAGATCAAGTGTCGCAGTTAGTCATGACAGTGTGATTGTAAGCTATCAAGCACAATGGTTAGTATAATTATTTACACTTGTATTTTTTCTCCTATAACATCAAAATGTCTATAGTTAAAAAGTCAGTTAGGGCACTTTTGAAGACTGGATTAACATTACACAATTCCAACTTTGCAACATCCACTTTGATTCTTTTCATTTTAGGTTTTGTATTAAAAGACATTGAAGAAGACCAGTTATTTTTATTTGGTGCTGATGTATAGATTTTTATACACATCTAACTCATACTACACCTTGATGAGACGTGCAAAGTATTCTCCTTTGATGTAGTTGTCTGTTTTCAGGTAAATCTCTCGCAGTTCACTGGCTCCCACAGGGTTGTATTTGGAGTTGAACTTGTCAAACCGATGAAATGTTTGTCTTCCCTAGAAAAGTCATTTGTGGGAAAATTTGAAACTTGTGTACTGATGATGACAACATTCTTATTCCAACAAAGTAATTATTTTTTGGATTACATTACATACATGGGCCATAGTAAGTGACAGACAACATGGGAATTGCATAATCATCCACAAACTTATCCTACAAGCACATTTATAATGTGATTATCTATAATATTTAGGAATATTTTCTTTTTGGATGAATCATGCAGGGTAAACAGTATGGAAGAAATATTCAAGATTTTAATTTGTTCTTACAGCATGCACGTCCAGAGAGTCCACAGTGAGGTCGTAGGGGTCCATGTGGAGGTTGCTGAAGACTTTCTCGAGTGTCAACTTCTGATTGCCTTTCTCCAAGACCACACGATCTGCCTCTGTCTGGTATGTGGTCTTTATAAATTTTAGCAGATGCTTCTGGTTCATGCAAGCAGCAGCATGTATATGTGTGTCCACCTGTGTTTGACATAAAGCAGTGATAATGTGAATGACTTTATTGGACAGCTTACAATATATCCATTAACTGGTGTTTATTTAGACTGAGGGCACTAAAGTTTAGAATAACTTCAACTGTGGTCAGCCCTTTGCCCAAGACTCTGCCAATCAGATAAACTGCTGTACATAGTGTTTTTTTTCTACCAAGTTAATTAATTGTTTGAATACTAAGTGGAAAAATACCAACCAACCTTTCTAACATTGTAGAAGTCTCTGTGTGGAACGCTTTTCAGCTCTTTTAACTCTGCCATTTCATTCAGCATTTCATGAAGGTAAAATTTCGATTCCAAGAAGTTCAACCTTCTGTGACAGTAGGTTTTCCTGTGAGACAACACAAGATCAGGAAAATGTATGAAATGTCATTTTTAGAAACTCATTTTCATCCAATAATCATCTCCCTGCAGTTCAGGGTGGGGAATCATTTATGTGGTGGGGGGAAATATGAGTCAAAAGCTGTGAAAGATGTCAGTTTTATTGATTGCGTTTTAAGAGTGTATGTGCATACTTACGTTGGGCCATCAGCTATCATTGCAAGTACATGGCTCAGGTCTATAGCAAAGGTCTCAAGGTCAGGGTAAGGGAGGCTGTGGGGTTGCTGCTGTTTCAGGGCCTCTGCATTGTCATAAACATGAACTATCCCATCCTTCATCTGCAGCTCATAGTTCAGGTCTTCAGGAATACCCTCCATGGAATACGGATCCTCTCCTTCATGAGGGGCAGGCCAAATGTCTGCAGATGATTGGAATAGATTTTAAAAATCAAGATACGAGGATGACTAGCAATAGAACTAAGTTAGACTCTTGAATTTTTATCCTAAAAAAATTGCTACAATAAAATGCATTAACACATTTTAAAACAACATTTCATTGCATTTTTTTTTCTGTAGAACATAGAACAGTTAATATTGGAGTTAAGTTATCAAACCTCTAGTCTAGGTTTTTGACATTGAAGTGCTTTTGTTCTCAGCTTTAAAATTTTGGTTAAACTTGCACAAAGTTCTAACCTTACAATATATGAAGGCATAATAAAAATGAAAAATCACACCAAACAAGATGTTTGAAGTGGCCAGTGTATTGTTGTAAATAAACTAATGGGAGACATTTAAACGTGCTGTTTAAACATTGACATGTTTCTTTATTCATTTAATGTTAAATCTGCATTAGGAATGCAACACAAGCTTGACTTAATATTCACAACCTGTAGCTACAACCTGAAAATGGGATCAAATAGAACTTCATTTATCCTCAGAATTTTTGTGCCAACATTTAGCACACATAGTAAAAATACATATTTACATACAGCAACATTCACAATAGTCACTCAAATAACTAGAAACTGAAAAAAATAACATAAATAAAAAGGGTTGTTCAACAAAGTATTAGTTTTTCGGGTCCCATCATCCCTGTTTGCTTGTTTTTGTTTTTTGTTTTTTAAATATTTCGGTTGAACCACAATTCAAAAGCAATGTCCTGATTTTCATTACATTTTTATGTATTATTACTTTTGACAATTTCAACTTATTTCAGTGACAGCTGTTGTTTTCCTTCTTTAATGGGGGGTATGAATACATTTGAGGACGACTGTAGCAGCACAACCTGTCAGACGTTGATTAATAATGCATTTATATGTTAAAATACAAATACCTATTTGATCCAAGTACCAAATGTCCTGTATCTGAACTAGAAGATGAACCAGTTAATTTATTGAGAGATATAAAATTTTAACTGGGACAGTTTAACAGCTGAACTGGATGTGATCAGGTGATGGTTTTATTAGAGATGATGTCTCATTTTGTTGAAGTAGTTGAAACTAAAGAAACAGTCAGTGCACAGTGATGTTACAGAGCCATGTTTCTTTTATGTAAAAGCTTGTTTCCCATCGGTGTGTGGAGAGATGCAAAATCAGTAAAATTTCATTTTGGTTCGTCCTGATGTCAAGTCATTGAATTAAGGATCAACAATCTGCTGAATGTTTTTTACACTAGCCATTGCTAATAAGCAAGTCAGAACTGAATAGTCATTCAAGTTAACAGACTGGTACTTAGATGTATGCTGTAATTAATTAATATTTGCAGTGGGCATCAAACTCTACACTTTAAGTGCTGCAGCAAAAATTTTGATAGCATGAGGAACCCAAACAGTTGCAGTCCAGGGGACTGATTATAGAAAATCTTCAAATATTTTCCACTTAGTCATTAAGTATTGCACAAGTTCATTTCGCAAGTATTGTGACATTTAACTATTCCAGTGTGACTAAGACTTTTTCCACAAGTTAACCACTGATCAAATTAAACTATCTATACTAGTGGATAACAGCATGTGACACATGCTTTGCTAACAGTCTAAGTAGGGATGTATAAGGTGAAGAGTTGTTGTTTTTAAATTGCAGAATTCACTTTTCCTTTCAGGATTGTAACATTAGGTGCAAAGATCTGAACTCATGGTGCAACAGCCAGTGTTTTGTTGTAATCCATAAAACACTCTGCGTGTTATTTCCTTTAGGTCTTTGCCTTCGCGGTCAGATCTCTGTGGTGTTCTTGTACTGCAGTCCTCTGAGATCGTTTCCCAGTCAAATACTATTTTGACTTGCATTTTTGTCACTGAATTTTTTGTTTGGTAGGCATCGTCTATTTGGTCACAGAGAAGAGACCCTGTTGCATATATTAACTGTCCAGGTGTCTGTGAGTAGCTGGTAGCAGTTTGTCTATAAACACCTACTCTAAAAATGTTTCTTTAGACCCATTTGAGCTCATACTACTTTATAGATTGAACATCACAATCTTTATCTTTTTCTAGCCAAAATGTAATTCCTATGCCCAGTGTGATCACATTTAATCGCGGATCTTTCCTCAGGCTTTACCTAAGCTCAAATAACCCGGATAAACGTAGACAGTGAAAAATGGTACGTTTTTTTGTTCCTTTTCGTCAAATTATTTGAAGAAATTTAAATCCACAAAATATATTAAAAAATAATCGGAACTGAGTTGTAGCCCTGTGATAGACTGGCGACCTGTCCAGGGTGTCCCCTGCCTTCGCCTTAAGTCAGCTGGGATAGGCTCCAGCCCCCCGCGACCCTAGTGAGGATTAAGCGGTGTATAGATAATGGATGGATGGAACTGAGTTTTCACATTACTCAGTTACAGACTCATATTAAGAATGCTTGTGATTAATATATGCAAAAAGTAATCAGATAACTAACTTAAATTCGGCAATGCAGCAAATGTAGTGATTACCTTGACATTACATATTGGACAAATGAATACTTATAAGATGACAGTTTTTCTTTCTATATCTCTCTGTTGTTGTGAGCTGGATTATATTTGGCAAAAGCTTCTGGAAACCTATCCTTTTGTTTGTCGTCAGGAATAGTCTGACTGACCTTGGCTCACACTCTTCACACCAACTCTGATATACACATACAGAGAGGTCTTAAAAATAGCCATACAGAATAGCTGATATATAACTGGCTTCATCGTTTGAATGCAATACACAACTAAGCATTGGATCCAACAGTGGAGACTATTTTGAATTTGACTGATTGGCATTGATATTTAGCACATGTTCTGTACATGTGCCTAATTGTTGACATGAAATTATTGTTGCAATTTTTGTTTGCTGAGTTGCTTTTATTGAGCTCTTCTTTTGTTAATGCACCTTCCTTGGCCGCCTTACCTTAGCACTGACATGCTTCGTGTTAAATCTATTGTGGTAATCAGTGACATCTCTGCATTTGGGGCCACCAAATGTCGCTGTGGAGCTCTATGCTGGCTTAAAATAATTAAGTGGAAAAAAATTGGTCTTTATACTGTAATAATCTATGAAGAATATTTTAGCAAGAATAATAATACTCTAAAAAAAGACCAATTATGTTACCAAGACGATTTTGTTATAAACATTTATGCATAACCCAAAGACTTTGCCCACAGAATGCAGACATGTAGCCTAATTGAGAGTAGGGGCCGGCCCGTCAGCATTTGTTTAAGTGATGAACTGCTGAAATCATGGTGTGCGTGTCCAAAACTGCTCTCCGTAGACAGCCGCAGGGCACAGTTATTGTGGCCCCAAGCCAAAGTCATCCAATTAAAATATTGGAATGACATATGTCAATACATAATAAACGTGTACAGTTTTGGCAGATGTTAGTATACAGCAGCTAGGTTGGTTTTCATTGTGAGCGAAACAAGGCAAAAAAAAATAAATTAATGAAGTAGATTATTTGATAACAGCTAAATTTAGCACTTTGCCACAACAATGCTGGTTAGTGACATTCTTTAGTGACCCTTTACTTTTAATGCTATGCATAAAAATAGGTTGTATTCTTGAATTACATTGATATGAAACTGCATTTAGTGTGTAGGTTTTGCCATTTTATGTGGCTCACAGCAGCATCAGTTGCTGCTTATAGTTGAGTGTGTTGTGCACCACTCAACTTTTCATGTCAGAGACACCACTGGTGGTAATCATAACAGTCTCTCAAGATGCCCTTGATTATTTCTTGCCTCAGTCTGCATTGTTTTGTTTAAGAAATGGCTACACTTGTTCAGCTTTATCATGGAGGTATACTGCTTCTAGCTGGATGCCTAGACATTAAAGACTAGACATAAAAAGTACAGAATGACTGCTTTGTGGGAGTATTAACCTGTACAGTTTTTTTCTAAGTAGGGAAAATTTTGTAAAGACCCCCACCTGGCATGACCTCATCCTCCTCCTTCCACTTCTCATCTTCAGCATTGCGAAGGAAACGAGCAGTGGTTCTGGGGAAGCGGTGGTAGGCCAGTCTGGAATACTTCTCTCTGATGAACAGCGCCGTGAGGAGACTCTTGGCTGCTTGCTCGTAATCCTCAACTGTGATCTGGAAACATCACAGGGAATTTTAAAAAGCTGTAAATTTAAGTTGTTAAATGTATTCACTATTGTAAATGAGTTTTTGTTTTGTATTTTCCTTCATCAAGTCAACAAGGTATAAGCATTTTCTCCTGAAATGCTCTTAAAGAAGTGCAGAATTAAATGAAACTGTGGTTCACAGTTTATTAAAGGCTCTGTCTGGTGTTGCATTATATATCAGCTGACATAACACCAGACAGTCATTCTGTAGATTGTCAGCTTTTTAGCAACACTGGCATTTAACAGCAGATTTCAACAAGCACACAGTCGGCAGTCTCAGCAGTATAGAGCTGACATTTATGTGGTTTTTATTAGGATGAAAACATGAACTTCTTTGAGGAAGTCATGGCATTTACTGTGATTACCCTAATGGACCTCTTTCTTTTTAATCCATTATTGGCATTGTTCTAAAAGTCACTCAGCTTTGTTTTCTGATAGGAAATAAAGATTGCAGTTCCACTGGGCCTCTCTCTACTGTGGCTTTAGACTTCAAATCTTACCGTTTCTTGTCTAAATATTGGGTATTTATTTGTGTAGAGGCACTTACTTTCCTCATGGTTCAAAGTTTGATTGCAGGGAGATGTAGAGTGGTGAGTTGTATGTCAACTTCTGAAGTGCTGACGCTGCTTACCCCTGCACAGTAATCCCCGCTGATGGTAACCCTCTGAAATTCTGGGAAGTTCTCTGGAAGACCAGGTTCGGGAGTGGCTGGGCTGAGCAGCGGGGTAACCCCAGAAAGGACCCAGTCAGGGGTGGGTAGCTGCAAAGATACTGACTGTGACCGCTTCAACATAAAGTTCTTCTTCCTAGTGACACACAAGAAGGGACAAGCATTACTCTCCTAACATACTGATAGCTCACATCTGCCCAAATTCCACTTTCAAAAACTAAGAGTATTTTCTGCTGTTGGTTGGTGATTTTTGATGCAAAGGTATTCTTAAAGTGACATGTTTGATCACATTTCTTACTTCTTAGCAGACTCCTGAGACAGCTGCTCAGCCATCTCCTTTTGCAGTGCCCTCTCCCTGTCCTCATGCAGACCGATGGGACAGTCCTCTGGCACGGTGAATAGTGCCATAGCATCCTTGGTGTCTTCCTCCTTCAGGGCAGAGGCGTATACCTTCTCTGCTATCAAACGTACCTTCTCATCCACCTCACTCATTGACATTCTTGGGAAAAGTCGGGGGGTATCTGAGGAGGTCGAGAAAATGCAAGTTTCAGTGAGTCAATTTTTTCTTGCCACTAACAGTTTAATAAGGTGTCATGAAAGATGGAAAGCAGAAGATTTATCTTCTTGACTTGGACAGTTTATTATTTATATACAGAAATTGTGCTTATGCTTGTTCTATTGTAATGTTGTGGGATAATTGTCAGTAGGGCAGTTTTTACTTGAGGTGTCTTTACAGTGGGGGCATGACAGTAATGTATAAAATTCAAACATGTACATATACTTCAGGATGTGGGGCATCCCTGGGAATAATTGGTTTGGATCTAAAATACACTGTTTTTAAAATATGTCTTTAAAAAAAAAAAAAAAAAAAAAGTGTTTTGGCTCAACTTGCCCCCAACAAGGGGTAAACTGAGTCTTTGGAGAAAATATGTAAAATTGAAAATTTTATACCTTTTTATACCTCATGTGATGATATATCAAACACATGTGAAATTGTTTCAAGTGTCTCAATTGTTCAGACACAACACTCATAAAACCAGAAACATGAAAAATTTACTTTGAACAGCAAAAAAACTGTTTTGTTAACTAAAATGTGCTTATATCTTACTCCATGTGCTCCTTCTCTTCACAGGGAGAGTATAATAGATACCTCTTCAAAAATGTTTGGTGACATGACCTTTATATTCTGTGGTTTTCTATAAACAAGGGGTGGTGCAGCTAACCCACAGACTCCTTTTACCCCACTCTCCCCTACTACACATGAGTTGCAGCAGTCAATAGCAGTAGTTAATTAAGTAGATTGATGTTATAATATTGTAATGTCTGAGTGAGCTGCTGACATACTGTCACATTCTATTTCATCATTTTAATGTGAGGAATTATGGCAGCACTTAAAGGAGAAATAATATTTTCTTAGCGATAGCAGTAAATACAATTTCCTGGACGTTAAACTTGAGAAGTATGAGTTTAAAGCAGGGCGGGGGGTATTTTGCAATGCCTCGTCTTATCTTGCACCAGCAAACATGTCCTGAGTGGCTGATTTGTGATGCAGTGCTGACTGCGTATTCTGCCAACTGGTGAGGCAAGTTACAGTACACACAATTAATCACTTTCCCGGCCATCCTAGACCGGCAGTGTGACCTCTTAGGCCCTGGGAGAGCAAGGGTCACCTTTTGTGAGATCACCCAGTACTGAGAATGGTATGTAACACTTGGAAAGCCAAAAGCCTTTTAAGACTTGGACTCTGTATTTTGATGATATAATGTCTCTTTGAATCTTTTCAGTGGGGCAAAATTATTTTTCCCACTTATATTTTTGCAGAAAGTCTGAACCAGCTTGGCTTACACAAAGTCAAAAAAGTAAACATGCCCTAAGTATCTGCAAATATACATCCTGGTAATTCACAGGAATATGATTACTGTAGCTTTTACTGAAAATGGAAAAGGAATGTCTGACCCTGTTGTTAGAACTGCAGTTATGAGCACATCATCATCTTGGTTCCCAAGACCTTTTAGTGGGAAAACAGTCATGTTTATTTGGGTTGAGCTGATTCTGTTATGCACCCATGGCATAGCTCTGATGCTATTTTTAAACTCAAGACCCTGTGAATTTGCAGTTTGATCAGACTAGATGATACACAGCAAAGTTGTTTTTTTAAATAGCTTTGCCTACTCACCTAGTGCCCATGGTGTGAAAACCACTTTTGCTATCGAACATCCCATCAGTAATGGAGAAGTTTGGCTATTCTGGTCACCAGATCATCACTGTTACTAATAATATTAATGTTGCAGTGAGTGTAGGTCATTCGGTCAGTTCCAGAATCAAGCCATGTGCACGTCTTTGAATCAACAAGTACAAGACTGGATGTGCAGCACACTGTATCACGTAACAAGCCTCTCAGCCATATACTGCATTCCTAATCGTTTACAGGCAACTCTATCTGTCTGAAAACATTCAGCGATCTTGGCACCTTTACAGATGACACCATTAACATTTGCCCTCACACTGGCAAAATTTGCTGCTTGTTCATTGGCTAGCACATTTCAGATGCTGTCATTCCTGACAAGTCTGTCAGCACGTGTGACCTCTGTGCTAGAACAGCTGAGCAGCCTCTTGGATGACCTTGACCTATATCTCCCAGCTATTGAAACCTGACATGCACAAAGCATTCTGGGCATGCTGAGGCTTATTATTTGCAAGTAAATTTCTGTCTTTTGTTATTTTAATTTTGTAATATATAACAAGTTTAAAATAATAACAAAAACAGCTTTAGTATTTCAGTTCATAATATTCACTTTTAATATTCTGAATATTCCTCTTTTCCAAGTGTTTTTGTAGGGTTAAAGCTGGTAGATATTCTATACAGTTATCAATATCAATCAGAAAGAAAATTGTCCATCTCTGCCTTTGTGCCTCAGACAGTAGCCATTAAATAATCCTTTGTATTATTTGTAGTTTTTTGTTTGTTTTTTATCACACTGCATCCCAGCATCAATGCACAGTTTGATAATCAGCAGGGATACTGTAGGTCTGTCTGTCTCTTACCTTCTGTCGTGATTTGGGCCATGTTTGGCTTTCTCAGTCTCTGCCTGTTGAGTCAAGTATTTCAGCTTTCATGTGTCTGCTTCTGTCTCTTCTAGACCCCCCTAGCTCTTAGCTTTGGCTCCACTGTTTTCATATGCCTGGGATTTGATGCCAGGTCTCACAGAACACGTTCAAGTGTTGCTGAGTGCTCTTGAAACTGTCAAGATTGTCCTCAGGTCTGGTGTCTGTGTCTCTTGTATCTATGAAGCTTCTCCTCTGGGTTTTCACTCCAACTGACTCCGCCAGGCTTTGCTCTGTTGTTTATGTGGTCCAGTGACTGTATGTATGATGCAGCTGCTAGTTGTTGTGGTCTTGGATATCCTCCTCTATCTCTATTTTAGGGTGTTGTGAGCATCATGGCAACAGGGGCAGCTAATCCAAGCTGGTATGTCACAACTGGCTGCTAACATGTGAGTGGCTTCTGTAAGATGGGGCAATAGGGAGGGAATGAAATACTGTGGTTCTCCAAGTAATATTAAAGCCCTGGAAATGTACCTTTTAAGCGCTTGTGTACTTTCATATGACTCAGTTAAGCATAACTTTAACCACTATTTTAAAAGCCCTTTTCTCAGTGCAGTTAGTGTTTACTGAGGCTGTTTCCGGATTTCTTCTTTTTTTAATGCATTTTTTTACTAAATGCAAATAGCTGAAAAATTGAAAAGATTAGGAATATGAAAATATATTGATAGCCATCTGAAAAACAAATCTCTATGGTTAAGACATCATATACAGATTTATACAGCTGTAGTCACTGTTTTTACTTGTTGAAGCTGACAGTAAGTCAAACACAGGGTGTCATTTAATGAAGTAAATTTCAGGTTAAAAAAAATGCTTGAACTCATTTGTGTTGACACAGAATCATCTGTCCACAAAGGTAGCAGTCTGGGCTTTAGCTGTAGTTCTGTCAGACTTCCTGCTTTAAATCACTGCCATGGATTGTATATATACTTTATATACAGTCTACGACCACTGCTCTGACTTTGAGCACAGTATCTGAAGTGTATACAGTGGAGTAAATCTCCTACTGGGTCCACTGTTTCATTGTTCTTACCTTTCCCATAACAGTTGCAGCCAACAGTACATAACTTTGAAATCCACTGGAATATCTTTGTGAATTTTGATTTTTAAAAAAACAGTCCAAAGTCATTGATGCGCTTCATAGTCTGCTGCCAAAATGTGACTGAAAAATTTTCCTGTGCAGTATTTAGTAATAGGTGGACATGAAAGTTGAGTGGAGGTAATCCTTGTCCAGCACCAGTGACAGAGGTTGATTAGTGTGTCAACAGAGGTATGATCAAGTCTGTTATAACTGACTTCAATAAGAGGAAGTAAGAGTTTGGTCTGAGGTCCTCAAAAAGAGTTTGGTTCTGTGTAAAATCTGTGCCTGTGTATGCTGTGTTTGTCCTACACTGGAGTGTTCACTTACCTTTCCCAAAGCATGGTGTAGACTGCTGCTTATGAAGGGGCGTGTCCCTTCTCTTCATTTTGATTTGATCTAGAAGACAGAAAGCTTTAATTAGCAATGGACTAATCTGGAGTTCACTGATAAAAGAGTAGCTTAAAGGTGAAATGTGGTTAGGCTTCAAGTCGCAAAGAACTGAAGTCAAGGTGTAAATAAATGTCCCCTCCCACAGTGGGTCAGAACACTGATCCGCCGCAACGTTAAAGCCACCGGCCTAGTATTGTGTAGGCCGTGCTTGTGTCACCTGAAAGGGTTGACTTGTCAGGACATGGACGCAGAGCCTCTGGGAGTGCCTTGTGGTGTCTGGTACTGGATTATTAGTAGCAGATCATTTGGGTCCTGCAGGTTGTGGCCTCTGTGTTTTGGGCTTTTTCTAATGAATCCTGTAGATGCTAGCCTGGATTAGGATTTGGGCAGTATGCTGGCCATGTCGACGCTTTGGGCTCTTTGTCATGTTTGTTGACCTGTTTTTGAGCTGTTTTTGGGTGTGGCTGGACAAAGTGTTCTGCTGAGGGAGGCCACTGCCACTGGGTATTGCTGTTACCACTTGCTTCATCTGTAAGTGGTTTTATTGTTGTGGCTGGGAGGTGTATTAGCTTGGCTTTTGAAAAGAGAGCTCCAGTTATGCATTATGTCTGGGTTAACATTTGTTTCACTAGCTTTTGCTTGCAAATATTTTGGTTTAAGGGTGCCGTTAATCTGGCTTTCTAAAAAGTCAAAACAATCCTCGAATAACATTCAATAGCATTGAATAACAAGTTAAATATTAATAATGTGCTAATGTTCAAGAAAGATTGCTGAATGCCAGTTAAGGAATATATTTTTCATCTTGGCTACAATAATAGGTTTTCAGATTTTATTACCCAGTACAGTAGCAGAAAAACATTAGACTTTCATGTTTTCTGTCAACATTCTTTCTCATATTTTAGGTTCTCATTAGGTACACTAAAAGAAAGCATCAGTGGCAATGATGTTTCCTAAAATAACATATTTAATTCAGTACAGAAGGAAGGAGCAAGTGAGAACTGTTTGGTGTTGCAGCAGTGCTTGGTTGCCAGAATGCTAGCTGAACTGACACTTCACTTCAACATGTGGTTGTGATGAATCTGCAGATGCATCATATCTAGCTCGAGGGTCGGTGGAGTTAGAGATTAAAGTGCAGTTCAGCACTACACACCACACACATCTCTCTCAGTCTAGCTAACTAATGCAATCAATGCAGTACAGTCATTCATCGGTTGGTTTGTCTTTACAGCCAGTTCGAAAGTTCTCCACAATGAGAAACCTTTTCACCAAGGAATATTCTAACAGTGTTAATATATTAAGACTTAAATTAGTCTCAGCACTTGCCAAATCATTTCCACTTGAACACATGAAAACTTATTGAGACTCATGATGTGACCTAAACCTATGTGACAAATGCTTCATCAGTGCACGTCATCCCCAACTTTTGAATGTAAATATTTTTTAGTGATGGACTGATTAATCATTTGTCTAGTTAAATGCCATTTTGAGATACGTGGTCAGTAAACAAAAAAAAAAATATTTTGTTTGGGTCATAAGTCATAATGTGCAAATATCCAAAAATGTCTGTGGTTGTAGTGAAAGGTTGTCTTCTAAAAACTTAAATGTTTCTTGTAACTGAATTTTGTTGTCATTCCTACTTTAAATTATATAGCTTTTTGATTTGCAAGGGAAATTGTGCTCTTGCATATCCCAGCTTGATAGGAAGTTGGGATCAGCCCTCGTACGGCGGCCCTTGAACAGGTATACTTATCAGGGTTGTTCAAGGACCAAACTGTGTCATTTTGACCATGTTTGCAGTTTAAAGGCCTGCCATTCAGAATGATTATAGGCTCCACCAGTCTTGTTTACAATGTTGTGCTGTATGTGTTTGATATGTCTAATGTCCTTTTTTAGTAATTAACATGATTTAGAGATGAGTGTCACATATAAAATAAAGACACTATCTCTTTCGCAGTTATTCCAAAAATTATTACTATATTCCCTAAAAAAATATAAGCCTCGTGACTTCTACCAGGTCTTCCTGGTACATTACTAACATCAGTCACACTGTAGGGGTTGGAGTCTCTTTTAGGCAGGGAAAAACCTGCATTATACGAGTTGATTCGATCCTTTAAAGGTATTTCAACAGGTAAAAACAACTGCAGGTGCGATAATGCATGGGGAGGTAAATAACGTTTTGACACAACACTGGCTGCTCAGCGGCCGCATCAAGGGCTGCGGTGGTTGGTCGGCACTAGCTTCTGGGGCTAGACAATCGCTTTCCACGGTACAGAGACGCGCATTCTACTTAGTAAACTTTGACTTCAGTGCAAAACACTACATTTATTATAAATACCCTTATCGCTACAGAAGGCGGAGGACAAACCAAACACGTGTCACACCTGCCGCTCTGCTGGGATAGTTGACCAGAGATAGTACGTTATATTTACATGAAGTATAAAATTAGTCGGGAACTCTGCCAGACATGTGCGTCAGTAGAGCAAGCGTATGTTACAATCTAAAATAGGCCACTGTAAAGACAGATTAATTATTGTTAGACGGGCGAAGACACATCCGTGAACAACAGTACATCATGATGCGACGGTAACAGGAAGTGACGCAACACGCTTACCGCGACTTCTGACGTCAGTACGTAAACGGGGGCGGTGGCAGGAGACGCTGCGAGCTGCTTGTACACCTGTGGTATTTATTCTCTTGATGGTTTCAATTAATTTATAAAAGGTGCACCGCAAACGGAGTACAGATCTACCTAGGCAAACAAAGAAAATGCAATGAATAATAACATTAAATTGTTTTTCATTCAAGTTAATCAATTTTCATTCTATATTTTTGTTATTAATAAATATATTTATTATTTCAGACGCAAAAAAGTAAAATCGACATTATGCTTTGGCTATCAGGCACCCTACTCCCCCAAAATAATTGACATTGCTGTCAGCTATTGAATAACTGGTATCAATTGACTACTAATATCATTCTTCTACAGTTCTTTTGTCATATTCACTTATTAAACTCTCTTCTGCATAATCTTGTAACTATTGCTATCGGGATCCATGATTCCGTTCATTGTTTCAATATTAATGTTAAAAAAAAAGAATATTTACAAATGTGTGGAATTGTAAAATAATTTGAAATATTCTTTTTTCTAGATTTCTAGTATATAGCTTTTTTTTTTCTTTATTTCCTAGTGGACAGGATTAGGAACACACAATGTTACAGCTGCAGATATGGTATTGACTTATCAGAACTTTTAATTGTTGTTATAACTGGATTTCAGATCATAATTATGCTAATTATTATTAAAATAATTCCTAACAGGCATGATTCTGTTTTTTGCTAGGTTAATGTTTAGAAGATGAGCAGCAAACACACAGTTTTGGGTTTTAAATATAAGTCTTGCAATTTTCCTCAGAAATGCATGTTGTGATTTCCAAAGTATTGTTCCAGCTCTCATATAGTATTTGGAGATCTTGAAGTTTCCCTCGGTCACTTATGATTGTTCAGGATAATTTCTTGAGTTTAGGATGGATATAAAGACTGGTTAGCATTGGCAGCCTCAAGTCCTCTTGGGAATGATTCTACAAGCTTGGCATGCCTGTCTTTTGAAAGTGTCTGTCATACCTTAGCAGGATTGTTCTCAAATAGGTTAGATGTGAAGCATTGGCAGACAGCTCCAGAGAAAGGTTTTCACTCAAGATTTGCGCTAGATTTGTCCACATTCATCTTTGATAAGGTGATGCTTCGTGCCTGGTTACCTCCAAACATGCGGTTGGAAATTATGGCAGTTAACAGTTAAATGTTGGTTTCAGACCAGAGGATTTTGCTGATGATGATCTGAAAGTCGCTCAGGTGCTGTTTGGCAAATTCCCAGCAGGCTGTCATGTACATTATAATGACAAATGGCTTCTGTCTGGCTGCTTTACAAGAAAGGCCTGATTAGCAAAGTGCTGCACTACTCGTCCTCCTGTAAGGTCCTCCTGTTTCCAAACTTTGTGAGAACTTTTTGAAAACATTGTAAGCATACGACATTGAGCTGACCAACGTTTGTAAAAGCAAAAAAGTAGAAGGTGAAGATGAAAGAAACCAAGGCTGGCAGCCGGCTGTGAAAGTTTCACATCAAATCTTGTGTTGGTTTTGGAATTTCCTGTTTTTTTCTGCAAGAAGCCAAATGTACACACAACACAACATGGCAACATTGAGTCATGCTGCTCTTTTGGTTGTCTTAAGGCTCTGCACTTTCAGTGTACTGACATCAATGCAAATGATGGAGGCAGTTGTCATGCTATATCAGAATCAGAATCAGAAATACTTTATTGATCCCCTAGGGGAAATTGCTTTCAGTTGCGTTAAGTGATGTGGTTACTTTGACAAGTGGTGTGTTTACTTTGAAAAGCCAGCAAATTTTAGTGTATGTCCCTGGTGTTTTGTAACATTTCTGAACTTTTATTTTGAAGGCATACCTCATTGCATCCTCATAACTTTTTTTTTTTAGCTAGCTATAAGTTTTTATTTTGAAAAGACTACATATATGAAAGTCCTTCTCTTAACCTTAAGTCTTGCTCCTTTTTAAATAAAAAAAACAACAACATGTGAATGTGTGACATAATAGATAGCCCTTTAAGACAACAGGAATACTCGACTAGTTGATGGACTGTCTGAACAACATGTTATCTAAATAAGGGGACTTTGGCAGTTATTATTAATCCCACCTAATCACTGACTTCACTGCTGACTGTTTGCTTTGCAGAATGGTCTTAAACTAACAAAATTAAATGATCAATCATCCTCCTTCACTGTTTTGATGTGTGTTATTGTAAACAGCATGGACAGAAATAGCTTGATTTATAGTACGAAAGCTTTAAAGGCATTTTCATGCTCTTGCACTACAGGTTGTTCCTCAAGACATTCTCAGAACTTGAAAGTCCTGTCTTGGCTGTGTGTTAGTCATTTTTTGTATTGACTCAAACTGTTGAGACATGCAAAGAATGTCATGGCTGGGCAGTTCTATACACGTATGATGTGCAAAGTCTCAGAGATCTTATAGAGTTAAGCATTCCTGTTTTACTTTACTTGAAAGAAACACACAGGCTCCGTGATTGTTTGAAAATGCAAATATTTAACCCCTGTACAAGCAGACGGTTTTAGCGGAAGTTTTTTTTTTTTCTTCAAGCAGGCACACGTAGAAACTGTAATCTGATAGTGAAAAGGGGGATGTTTTTGCCTTCAATTTCTGCTTGAATAGGTCATTGTATTTCAGCCTTTAGTTTTTGGTCAAGTACAAATGAAATGAGTAGTCTAGTCCTACTTTGTACTTTTCACACGATTTATCTTCACAACAAATAGTCTGCATCTTAAACTTGTTGCAAATCTTGCATATTTTGCACATTGCATGTACAAGTTACCTGAGATGCATGTCTGCCTGTGAGTTCTACCTGGCTGTGCTTTGAAAAGTAAGGAAACAAGAGCACGGACACACCCACACTGTGAAAGCTGAGAGAGCTGTGGCTGAGAGCTGAAAATCCTCAACTTTTTGTTGTTTTTAATTCCTGATTATATTAAAATAATATTGTAATTCTTCTATTCTAACATCTTTAGGTGCTTGCTGGTCTGGAAAACAAACAGAGCTAAAAAAAAAACAAAACACTAAACAATAGGTGCCTTTTTACTTCAAAATATGTGGTCTCCATTCACTAAGGCAAATGAATTAACGCAATGGCATTTCAGCAGATACTACACGCTAAGTAGAGCAAGTGCTAAAGAATGCAAGAGTGATGACAATAGTGTGAAGTGATCATAGATAGGATAGTTTAAAGTTGAAGCTTCAAGTTAAAAAAGTATAAAGAATCATTACGACAGCAGTGTACTTACTGTTTGCAGGCTTGTGCACAATGTTAAAACTTCCTGGGACGGTAGAGACCCTTATTAGGTGTCATCGGACAGAAGTCTTGTCAGTTCAGCCTCTTGCAGACGCACAGCTGGTTTACTCTTTCACTGCCAGTCTGAAGTGGAAAGGTGCACAGTGTAAAATACTCCAGTTTCAGGAAGTGATCTGCATCAATGTTGCTTTGCGTGGTAAAGAACGCGCTGCAGGAAGTCTGTGTTTAAACCAGTGCTTGTCTGTGCTTTTATCAAGAGCATGCAAACTATTTATAGACCACGCCCCTCTTCGTTTATACAAGATGAGTGCACTGTTCATCAGGCTGGCAACATCTCGCCATATCCTTCTAGGGCATATGTTTACACAAAAAAAAAAAGCATGAAGACCTTTGTGGGATAGCATTTACAAGCTTCTGTGTTTAACTGAGGGCTTGTGACTTGTTTCTTTAAGTTGACTATGTTTCAAGACCTGTTTGTGAGGGACGTTTTCACAATCACAGGAAGGAAAGTTAGGTTAATTAAAGGTTTTCCTGTGAGACAGGCCAAGATCTGATTTACCCTCACTGGGTCACTTTCCCTTGGATACATCACTTGTAGGGTGTGATGAGCACAGTTCAGAGCAGTATTAGTAAAAGGTGTCAGATTTGCATGGGTTCGCTTTTTCGTGTTCTTTTCCATTTATCATTTATTACCTTTGTTTACTTCGTTTCTAACAAATGTTTGAAATTTGTATAAAATTTTAGACCAAAACAGAGATAATCAAACAGCGCTTAGTAACTTTGCCAAAGTTTCCAGAAAACAGGAATTATTACTAAAAAAGAGAATGGTAGTAAAAAGGCTACTGCCAATGTATGTATTCTTATCATCCTTACCGGAACAAATATGTCTTTGAACTACATTTACCATGCAGGCTTGAGCTGAGCTGGCTCAACAGTGGTGGAGTAAGGCTACAGCACCACCATCTGGACACTGAAGGAATATTTTCTATTGTGTGTGAATCAGAATTTAAATTCTATATACTACCTAACTTTTTCCCTGATTACAATATTTACGGGTATTTAATAGAATAGTATTTTATATGGTACTTTAAGAGACATTGGTATGCTGAAGAAATAAAGTTATTCCATTTGCAGGAAGTAGTCTGTAGCCTGCTACAGTGTGTAGCCACATTGCTGCCTATTGCTTTTCATTGGCTGTTTAATAAATTAATTGTACAGCAAACTATATTATACTATATGTGAAATAATTTACCGCTTGAGTGTCCGTCATTGTTCACTGTTCAAAATTGAGGAACACCACATAAATCACAGCAGAGACTCCTCTTTGAGATCAGTACATGTCATACAGACCTGACGGAAGTAAACTGTCTGATACCTTTTAGCTGTAGTTAGTTTTACAAAATAGATGTTAATGATATATTGGCTGACAGTATTTTTTTAAACAGAAATATGTAGCCTTAAAAAATTATTATTGACATGGATGTTTTAGGGTGGCCCTGCGATAGACTGGCGACCTGTCCAGGGTGTCCCCTGCCTTCACCCTAAGTCAGCTGGGATAGGCTCCAGCCCCCCGCGACCCTAGTGAGGATTAAGTGGTGTATAGATAATGGATAATGGATGCTTTAGGTTCTTTTGAAGAATTGTGATAGATAGAAACTTAGCTGTACATTTTGCAGTTGAACAATTGACCTGTCAGCACTGTCTGGTGGCTAAACTATGTAGTGGTCACTCTGTTTCTGCACGACAACTCCTTGTCAGGTGACATACATTTATCACTACTGATATATCTGCACTATACTGATGAATCAGTCAGGCTTATTTATGTTGTCAGTGGGAGATATCATGAGTTTCTTTGTGGCTACAATATCTGTCACCTGGGAGAAATCTAAATGAATGCAATCTGATTTCAACAGGAATACTTGCTTAGTTCTATATGTATGTAGAAATGTTTTTGAGGTTCAGCTGGTTTTGAAAGGGGTACATTGTACTGGATTTGGCATTGATAAGAAGAAACTACATATGGCAGTGTGTAGTGTGCTGCACAGCATTAAAAATGGCAATAAGTAAAAAAAAAAAAAAAGAAAAGAAAATAAGTGCAAAACAACTTCAACAGTGAAGGGTGGGCTTTTTCTTTAAAATGTCTTAGCAAACTTATATGCAGCAAAGCCATTGAGAGTTCTACCAATAATTTAATGTACTTATTCCAAAGATTTTAATGTTTTAATAAAAATGACCAGATTTATGGAAAATTTGTTAACATTTCAGGACAGAGTGACAGAGTTACCACTTCGAATCCTGTACGTAGAGGTCAAATTCCAAAGTGATGATCTCTGTCTTTTGCTCTATTGGGGCTTCTGATGTGCAGAGGATCACACTCCTCTGTTCTCTTCATTATCTTGGACTGGTCTTGCCAAAGCATATTTCATTTTGCTGAAAGGTCGGGATTGCACAGTTCTAGGAGCATGTTGACCCAAGACAACATTTAATTTTAGCACATGTGCTTCATCATGGTTCACTAGTGCAGCGATGAGTTGTTATTTTTAGACCGGAATGTGCACCACTGGTTCACATATTTTGGATTTGAACATTGGCTCTGTAATTCTCCCCCTCCCTTTCCCCTTGTCCTGTGCATAGGTTTCACTGTATTAGTGTTGTGTGGATCAGTCTGAACGACTTTGTTTCCTCTTTACAGATTCAAAGCTGTATATGAACACCACTTCTTTTTTTGTCAGCACACACACAAAACGTACAGCTAGTTGATCCTGACCAAATTTACTGAATATGACAAAAAGTGTGTTGGATTAAAATCAAGTCCAACTTTAACGTTACTCAGATTTGAATGGTATTACACAAACACATACACACACACACACACACACACACACACACACACACACACACACACAAATTGGATATGGGTCAACAACAACAAATATTTGTTCAGGTTTCATTTGTTCATTTAATTCTGAAAAAAGACAACATTCAGCTAAAAGTGATTACAGTTCCTGGCATTTTCCACAAGACATAAATCAGGTTTAGTAATTCAAGTAATTTCAGCTGAATTGTAAGTAGGTCAGAATTCATAACAAATATGGAAGTAAATAAATGTCAACGTTAAAGCTTTAAAGATGTAACATTTCAAACAACCAAAGTAAGTGCTTTGATTTTGAGACACCTTGGCCTGCATCTGTTACATGTGGCCAACGGTAAAGCTAGATGGCAGCACAACACTTTCATTAGCTCATCAGTCCCTCTGTGTCACAGCAACAAGAGGCTCTCCATCATGGTATCAAAGTTTGGCCACAAACCAGATGAACCCTTTGTTATTAGGTGGCATGGCTTTCTCTGTCCAAACACATGTATGTAACACATCTCTAGTATTAGGTTCCAGTACATACATACATGTTTAATCAATACAATAATGTCAAGGCAATTAGTGTAACTCAGTGATTAGATACTTAATGCACATAAAGAATACAGGACAACACTTGTTTTTTGCACAGTTCAAATACTTCACTTAAGTTAAAATACGAAAAGAGATGTTTTGTGTATATTTTTGTTGTATAAAATTATACATATACCTTGTGCTTAAATATAAGGTATCCCTATATATTTTTACATATAAGCTGACAGTGATATAGTTTTAACTATGCATAAGCTAGCACATATTGTATAAATTGCACCTATCAAGCAGTTCACCACATTGGGTTCACTTGTGAGAGGATCCTGTATTCAACAGTTTGGGGATCGAGTACTGTCAGTTTCTTGAGAAGAGAAAAGGCTCCCCTGTTGCAGAACTGGTTCCTGCTCAGTACATGGATATTTCAGAGAAGGTCCTCAGGAACCGTCTTCTGTCTCAGCTGCCAAGCTCACTTTGGAAGCTGAAGAAGAGGCAGACATTCTCGTCAAGTCTCACAGGTCTGACTTGAATTCATTCATAAATCACACTTGTTCAAGATACACTGAAACCTGCAGTTAAGCATGTGCAAGCAAGAGTCTCAGTGTGTATTATTTGAATCTTGATTTCATCCAGAGTGACCTGAGCTTCCTCTGAAGGGCCGTACAGATGTAGTAGCCCTTCTTTTATTATATGTAGTTGTAAAACTGGGGACTTATCTTCATCTGCCATGAGCAAATAACGCTAACGAAGATTCTCCTTTTGTCTTTCCATGCCTGTCTTAGGCCACTGTGCTTGTGCTTTTGTTTCTGCTGATTCGCCGACCAGCTTTAGTGCTCTGTCTTTGTCTTCCTGTCTGGAAGGCAAGCTGAGCGGCATCCAAGAGTGAGCGCCGGCGGCGTCCGTAGCCCTTCGAGCCTATCTTTTTCTCAGGCGCTTTGGTCTCTTTTCGCTTGTCAGTCATCTTGTTCAGTTGGTCGACCAGGTCATGGTATAAACATGTGACGAGGAGGCAGCCAGATGATCTTTTGGGTCGTATATTTACCCCAAAGCTGGAAAAAGGAAAGATTTATGATTTATTCTTTTTCTTTTTTTATTCTTTTTTTTAATTTTTTTATTTTACAATGTTGTTTAAATCTGACTTAGCAACACGTAATATGTTAATTCAAAGTGTTTCTTCATCTGGATTTGTTTAACTTTATTGATATAGGAAGAAGGAAGAGGATGCATCATATATCTTCTCAAAAATATCTGTTGTCTCACATAGTGGACATTTAATTTTGAGTTTTAACTCCTCGAATGTCAGGCAACATGCACTTGTATGTAATGAAGCACTTTGGGAATAGACAAGCGATTAAGGAGCACATGATATGACTGCTTTGCCCCTGGTTTGCTTGTTTTGTCACAATTTCATCTTATTTTTCTCTTCCCAACTTTCTTGTTGTTCTCTGCAATGTCACCCATTGAGTAAGGTTAAAAATGCAATTTTTCTTTTTACCTTGATGGAGGAGAGAGAGCTTTTGCATGTCTGTCCTGCCGTGGTCCAACATGGATGTCTGAGTCTTGCTCATTGGCTGTCACTAAGCTGTTGCGCAGGTCTCTCTTCATGTGGCTCTGCAACCACACTCTAAACCTGCCGCAAAGAATAGAAAAGGGTTGTGATTGCAGGAACCGACATCACTCCACAATCACTGGCATCAGATGAAAGGATTTAATGTGACTACAGTGTCTCACAGTTTCTTTCAAAATGTTTCAAGAATTTTCTTGAATTGCCTACCATGTCTGTTCTAGAAAACATAACATAATTTTTAACTACCAAAAATTGGCTGACTGATAAATCTGCCAGGTTGACGTATCGGCAGTGTCAGCACATATGTATCTAGGGAGGACTGAAAAATAGCAGTAACCACAGAATGCTGCCAAGTTTGTCAGTTAAAAATACCCTGTTTACAACACATGCTGATCACTGTTCTGTAGTAAAAAAAAACAAAAACTGGAGATCCTCATCATGATTTTTGTAAGTTCAGGCATTGGACACAATGATTTCCATGTTTCGAAACTTTCAAATATCAGTATTGGCGTTCATAATCCTGTGGGATTGCTGGAATATTCTGTCCATTTGTATTAATTTACGAACAGATATAACTTGTCATGTGTTTCTATTTGAGTGCTACAGAACAAAAAAAAAGGGTTTGGGTTTTTTTGGTTTGTTTGTGTAGAATGAACACAGTGTTCTCAGAGTGCTTGTTTATTAGGCAGCTCACCTTTTTTTCAGGCTGGTGCTGGGTTCTCCTGTGGCACCTTTCACCAGTGGCAAGACCGTGGTAAAAACACAGCAGCAGATGACAGTGTGCAGCGATAATCTCATTTTGGCCGGGAGCTGTCAGTGATGAAGATATAAAAAATTATATTGAGGTGGCACGGTCTACTCTGTTGTCTCAACTGTTGCCTAATCAGTTTAAGACATTGAGCTGGCATCTGAACAGTTTTTGCAGCTGCATAGCTGGTTAAGAACATAATGTATTGGTTTGTTAATTGCAAATCAGTATTACTAGTGCTGTAGGCAAGCTATTAAACAAACACCCATGCATCAATACACACAACATCAATAAATTCTAATAAAAATATTTACTGCTAGTTTTTCAGATTATACTCCCAAATTTAACAGAACATAAATTTGTGTTCTTTACTTAATACTGAATAACTCTATATTCTTAAGAAGAATCTTAAAATTATGAAAATCTCACTTACCTCAGGCTCTAGCTTGTAACCTGATGTATAGAACTTGTGGTGTATATCCAAGTGTGTTGTGTACCGTTTAACAATTTTTTTTCCAAAGCTGTAAAGACTTTACCATGAGTTGAAGTCTGAAGTTTACACTGCTAACATGAGAGGCTTTATAGAGGGAGGGAGGGAGCTGTACCTGAATGCCAGACCCAGTGGGAGGGACTGTGGGACAGTTCATGTCAACCCAGTGCACCCCACATGTAGACCGTCAAACCAGAAACATGCAGATAGAGACTATAATCGAGTCCACAATCCGCAAATGGCGTGACTAATACTTAGTTTGTGTGAATCTTAATTCTGATTTATTACAGCCCCGTTTCTTTGACAGTGGTTGTACATTTTAGGGTTTGGTAAATTGACATAACTTTTTTTCAAAGGTTTATTTCTGGCTGCATTAGGAGATTTATGTGCACAAAGCGCATTTACATATCTTTTCTTTCAGCAGTTTTGCAGAAACTAATTATTTAGGGGGTATGAGAGTGGCCATGCATGCTTTAAGGCAGTCAAGTTGTTAACAGCTGAAATAAATCTAAAAATCTCTTTTAGATGGCTCTGTTTCAGCCTGAGGTAGCCATCTACGATTTAAAATAGCTGCAAAGAGCTAACTATGTTTAAATTAGCGCTGTGTTGTTATGGCAACTGCATGCACTTGCATGCCTACCTCATGAACTTAAGAAGGGAACCTGTGCTTTGTGCTGAAGTTGTGCACCTCGGGACGACCTGTTTAATAATTCTACTGCTACTTACACCCACTAGTAGAGACTTCCAAGCATTTTAAAGACGGACCTGTTTAACAATTACCATGCATTGTAGTTTTTGTGAGCCGCTGTGGATTTTCACAGAGATTTAAGACACTGAGAAGCATCAAAAGTGCAAAAGGCTTCATAATTTATTAATCTACTGCAAATGAATGTCAAATTTCATTACAATGTTTATTATCAAATTAAAATATAACTCCAAATGACCAAACTGTGATTAAGACGTATGGATAAAAAGAAGGTTGATGTTATCTTGGCCAATGACCTCTACGTTGAACTCTTAGACAAACATGTTGTATTTATATTGTTTCAGTTACGCTGTCAAATGTTAGAGTACCAAATGTACGAGTAATGTGTTTCCTGTAATAATCAAGTTTACAACACCCAGAATAGCTGTTAAAGTATTGGCAAAGTGCCCAGTATTACACCCGAAGCCCTGCAACTATGCATTTTATCTATTCATAATCGCAATTAGATTTTAAACAGATCATTTTAACCAATTTAACAGCCGCCAGAAGTATGCTTTTGGTCAAGTTAAAAAAAATCTGGGTGCAAGAGGAGTGAAAAATGAAAATATGATAATAAGACTTCCCTCAATCTGTTTAAGAAATTGCTAAAGTTCTTCATGTCCAGTTGCTCTGGTGGAAATGCTCAGTTGACAGCAGTTAGAGGACTGGACAAAGGCATGAATGCATGAAGCTGACTGTAGGAATGTAAAACAGGGCTTTGCAGTAAAAGATAGTGCATGGTCTGTGAAGTATAGTGAAAACGTATGTAGTACTATGAGGCATTGTGTCGCTTGACCTTGTAAGTCAGTTTAAAAATGTTTTATTATGTGTTATGGGATAATACTCCCTGGGATGTAAGTCTTTTTGACTGTTCATAAAATATATAAGGCAGAATGGAGTCATTCTTGTGTCATACAAATGGCTTTCTTTAAATGGATTGCAGTTATGCTGTACACTAAGTGGCCAGTTTATTAGAGACACATAGCTAAAACTAATGCAGTGTAAACTAGCAGAAACTCTGCAGCACTGTGCAATAAAAGTGTTCGTGTGATTTACCTTATCAACAGTAAAAAAAAAATCAGCAAAACAAACTAATTGAAACAGCTGTCAGAATACCATAAAACAGTTTACTCACAGCACAAACTCCAGCTACAGTGTCACATGACCACCACATTAATACATCAGGTGCTGTATGTTGTAATTTAGTTGGTTAATTAGCTCAACCAGAAAAATAGCATTTCTGTCATGGTAACAATACCTAATTTTGGCATCATGTTGCTCATATTGGATGAATGTATAACTATTTTTGATTTCTGTTTAGCAAAGGCTGCATAGCTCTTTGCTACAGGTTTCACAAAGGGATGTTGGTGAAAAGGTCCTCAATAAATCAACTAGTAATTATGTTCACACCTTCAGTAGAGCCTTATCTCTGCCAAAGGTGAGCATGAATTTTCAAGACTTGTCCTGGCCTGTATTTTGGAGAAACGGGGAAGCACACAGGTGACAATGGATTTTTATGTTGTTATGTTATTTATCTTAACCCTTCCCCATTCTGCCTAATTCAGAATCCAAGAGGTCTACTGCTGTTTTGACTGAATGAATTTGCGTTGAGAAAGACCAGCAGTATTGTTGCTCTTTCCTTTCTGCTCTTTATTTAGTGTAGAAATGTTGGGGGAAAATGTAATATTTGTATTTCTTTACGCTCTTAACACACTTTTTTTGGTGAAGGCCCTGGATTATTTTCCTTTGTTGGACTCTAGCATTCAAAATAGTGGCAGTGGATTTTTATTTGGTCTTTTTTTGACAGGTGAGTGTTAAGGAGATAAATCTCTGTCCTCTGCTTGTGAAATTAATTCATCAGTGCATTTGGACGTGCATTTTCTTGTGAGAGTTCCTTCACAGCATGTAGAGTTTACACAACTAAGAGTTCCTTCACACCTGACCTGCTCAGTTCAGTCAAACTCTGGTGTGTTTGCCCTTGACTTTATATAAGCAAAGATGGGAGGGCTGCTTGAACAATGCATTCCAATACAAGTACTTAATACCTGTTGAAAAATATAGGAGATTTTATGATATAATTAACAATGCACTTATTCTAATACATTAAGTATTTTAGTCGAATAATAATTTGGCTGAGTTTACCCTTAAAATAAGCCAACAGAAGAGATAATGTGGTGCATCTGAAGAGAAAATGTTCACAAAGTTGCAATATACAAACATACAGTGAACAATTAACAACAGATTGTCCAAATCTGCTGATTGTGTAGCTGACAAATTCTTTTTAGTTGTTTTTATTTGTTTATTTATTTATTTTGTAAGCATTAAATTTGCATGTGTAATCATAATTTACCTAATTTATGGTATAATAAAATGTGCATTAATTGCAACTAGCCTACCTCCTACAATGCTGGCAGTTACTTTGATCAGACACGTCACATTCTATATGTAGTACAGTAACGTCACTGCCAATGAAAAGGAAAAATATCCGCAATAAAACGCTTGACATGACAGAAAAATATTTTTGAAAATATGACATAGCTCAAGGCTCAACCTGAGGTGCCGCTTTGTGACAAATGATGTAACTGCGTCTTGTAAACTGTGATAGCTTAACTGTCTGATGTGCAGAAAAGTACACAGTGTGATTTAATCCTGTTCAATCCTGCCTACATGTCAGGGCCAATTTTTAAGTAGCGTAATTAGTGAAGTTACCACTGATGTTCCACATGTGTAAAAATGCGCGACTCTCACTCATAAAGATCCTGCTGCTGTCTGACAAATGTTTCAAAGCCTGGATTTTATACATACAGTTGATTGTCCTGTTACAGACACTTCATCGCAGTAAAATTGCATTTTTAGAGACATTTCAGTTTGCAATAAAAGTAATATTATAAAGCAAAGTAAATAAGGCAAAACTCGGTACGACAACTTTGTCTGTTGCGCTGCCTGTGATGTTTATTGACCAATGTTGTTGTTTATTTGCACACACATAGACCAAAAATACATGTCTTGTGCCAAAAGCATGAGAGTTGGCAAGAGAGTTTATTGCTCTTTAGTCTATTTAAAAATGCATTTAGAAACTGTGTTCCTGCTGATAATTCACTTGTTTTACAGATGGTATCACTAATCTAATTACGTCTTTTGTTCTACAACTAACAGAAAACAGCTAACTTTTTTTCATCTTACGTATGTAGCACCATTCAGTGTCCATCTTCTATGACTCCCCAAGCATTTATATGAAAATGGCTTTATCCTCTGTGACGTCACCTTTAAGTTTCCTGAATTTGAAACTCAGCGTGATGGCCGTCGATATCTTGGCGGTAACCTCGCCTAACTCATCGGCAATCCAAATATGAACAAAGAGATTACTGTGGTACTGTCCGTATGTCACTTATGCCTGTAATTCTGTATAACTTTAAGCCTTAATACAATTTTAATAGCGTTTATAAAAAAAAAAAAAAGACCACTGTACAGTTGACGTGAACAGAAAAAAATGCTAATTGCTGTGACCGTAAGCCTTCTGAGATCACTGTAGTAAATATAATATCTCATTCTTCAACTCTGATGGACTAAATCTGTTTAATAAACCAGCAAGCATTTCAAAACATTGACAAGATTTTCCCTGGTGATACTCTCCCAGGCCTTTGCTGTAGCCAGCTTCAACTTTTCCTTGTTGTCAGGTCTCTATGCTTTCAGTCTGGTCCAGGCAACAGTTCAGCATTTTTCACTTAGTCAGGTCAAAGTCAACAGAACTACAGGTGTGAAAGTGCTCTAATAGACTGCTTACTTTGTTCACAGTCTTTAGCCTCCAACTTGTGTTGACCTGCATGCAGCTGATGTAATCCCAGCCCACATTACAACTGCAACCCTCACCAGGCATCATCTTCATCATGTCTGCCGGCTGCATTTCTGCAAGCGTTTGTGCCAACGTGAGGTCTGTTGTGATATGACTTGAGGAAACAAAGTGGTAGATTTGATGATTCTACAGAAGCACGACTCACCCTGAATACATACACACAGTGCTGTCATGGCAACTGCACTGCACCTTGGCCAAAAGATAACTCAATGATCTATGTTTTAGCACGATCCCTTCCAGTTCTTAAATTAGTTGCCCTTTATTTGTTATGTCTCTCGATGGCACGCCTTCTGCAGACTTTAGATTTTTCCAAAACAGAATGTACTCATGATCAAAATCAATCCGACCACCCATGGTTTAATGGCTTACATATCAAGATCGGTAAGCCAAGATCTCTTTTTTAAAATTGTTGCCACAAAAATAGCTTTTATATTACACATACAAGAAATCAAGACAATGTGGTGTTTGGTTCGGGGACGGATGAAGCTGTGATTGATTTCCACTCTCTGAGTTCAGTAGAACACAGTGTGAGCTCAACATTGGCAGGCACCCATTATGTGATATTATTAGATGTTCATTGTCTATTTATAGTTCCACATTTCACTACGTTTTTATTACTACCGAGATAGTGGGGCAGGAATTGTAGGGACTTTAATAACTCTGCTGCTCTGGTATGCAATAGCATGATGCTTTCTTCCAGAATACTCCCTGGAAATGCACTTGTCTAAATATGAGGCCCAAACATTCCTCTTAGCTCCTTTCCAAACAACGGAAAATCACAATATGTGTTTTTCTGAGTGGAAAAATACAGGATCAGATATTTGCAGGTGGAAAATATCAATTGGCCTGAGGGGAAAACATTGCTGCACGTATTCCTGGGTGATGCAGTTAGGGAGAAATAATGATCTGCACTGTAGATGGCTGCACAGGGCTTGGGCAGTCCTCTGTATTTTCAGATTGTGGTTTCAGTTGTCAGTAACCTCTGTGATCTGGCAGGTTTTAAATGAAATAATCATAATAACTGATACAGGTATACATGTTATCTCAGTTCATTAAAACAATTTTTTTTGTTCAGTATCACAGTGCAGTTGCTATGTTGTGAAATTAGTCATTTTTGGTTGCAGTCACTGGTAAGCTGCTGTCAGTGCAACAGGTTAAGACAATGGTGGCAGTGTAAAGCCTGACTTGGTTCAGTTACTGACCACCCAACACACAGGAATATTTCAAATGATCATAGAGCAAAAACTGATTGACACACTATTCAAAGTTTTTGCTGGCCGTAGCAGCACAGTACAATGCAGGAACACCTGCAGAGAAAACACTCTGTCAGCTTCTCTCCTGCTCCCTGTGCTCACATATACTGTGTTTTAATACAGCAGAATTCCCAGTGAAACTGTTCTCATTTGCATAGCTTTGTCATTTGTCACTCATTTCCAAGCTGCTGGTCTGCACAGCTAAAATCCTGGTTTTACAACTGCAATGGAGTCTATAAACCACCGTACCTAGAAGGTAAAGACTACGACTGTGCTGTGAATTTGGGGATATTTTCAAAGATTTTGAAACTACTACCAAAGTCTTAGTTAATCACATATTATGGAGAAGAGGGGTTGCTTTAGCTGCTTTGTGCTTTTAAAATATCCATTATGACATAAATAATACACCCTTTTTTAAAATAGTTTTTATGATTTTAGAGTTTCCTGTTACCTCTTCAGTTTTGCACTTCAATTCCATACATAATTACATTCCATACTGTGCTATAATATACAATAAACTTAAATGAAGGGATCATTTTGAATCTTAAAGGACAATTATTCATTTAGAATAACTGACTAATCAGTAAAATAATTTATAGATTAATCAAAGGATTAATGGCAGTCATCAATGTATGTTTAAAAAATAAAAAATAAATTCTCATCCCCTGTGCGAAAGGGAAGAAAACAAAACACAGAAAATGCCAAGCTTTAACAGTGATTTGGATTGTGACCTAAGTCAGTCCTGTTTGGTTCTTTAAGTGAATGGTTGTAAAGATCTACAGTACAAATAATACATTCACAACATTTGCTGTTTCATGAATACTGTTTTCATGAATACGTTTGACCACCTGACACTGACACTATTTTGCAGGAGCACCATCGCTGTATCCTGGACTTAGACGATTGTAATTGGTTTAAAGACAAATAAACAACCCAGTGCTCTTTTTCCCTGTTCGCATGTAGTGAGGTGCAGCTAGTCTGTATAGTACACGCATTTTTTCCCCCCAAATTAGATATTTTAAACTTACCTCTGGATGTGTGTGTGGGCGAATTTGTGCCACTTTTTGTAAATTTGTTTCTAATTGTGTCATTGCATTGAATGCAGTCCTGTCATATCAAAAATTTATTTAATGCATAGTCTTGTTATTGTTTCCAAAGTTGGCATCCCAAAGCCCAAAAATCAAACAACTTTGACACAAACTAATCATGAACTAAAGATGCTCCTTAAATAATATATCGTGAAATTCAAAGGCAGCAATACCAACATAAATTTCTTATTGACATGATGTCTTTTCCACTGTTGGGGTTCAGAGTTGAAGGGTTATCCTGAAGCTTTGTCAAGATCTCATCGTACCCAGTGGAAACCTGGCTATGTCTGAGTTTCAGATTTACACCATGTGGGACCTGTGAGTCCTGAGCAGTTTGCCACAGGAATTCAGGCACACAAACTCAGAAAGCAATATTTCAACAGCTGTCTAGAGAAAGTAGTCCATCAAAGTCGAATGAGACAGGCAAAACCTTTGGTCAGAAAATAAAGTGAATCGATATGTGGGCATTCCAGTTTTCTGCCGGTGGTGTGACTGAGGTCAGAGAAAGACTCCACTCAGGCATTGACACTAAGGTCATTTTTAGTCATTTCCTGCAGGATCCACCAGAACACCAGGGTCTTGGTTAATGTAACATGGCAGATGGTGTGAAATGCCTCCATTTTCTTGCATCTTTTTCATTTCCGTCATTCAGTGTCTCCGGTATGATTTCCAGAACATTGCTGAAAAGTTATAGATTCAGGGCTTTTTGACGCTTTCCAATTTTAGCCCACTTTACCAAACTGTTTTAGGCATCAAATAAAAATGTCAACTACTATATGTCTGTGCAAAGTTCTGGGTTTTCCAGGAGACCATCTTGGCAGATCCAGAAGACACTGAAAAGCTACCATTGCTTGAGACTAAAGCCACTGTGGAAATATCGTACAGTGTAGGTCTACAGATGGCCACTAGATGCTGGCTCCAAAAACTCCCAGATCCAGCTGACGTTATTTTTTTCAGGCAATAAGCAGTCGTGTTTTATTAGTTATTGTGCCCTCAGTCAGTACAATCCTGTAATTGTGCTGGTTAGGATTTTGGAATTTATTGTTCCATAAATAACATTTGAAAGTCAGACATAGTGTGGCACAGTTTTAAAAATATTTAGTGTATGACAGTTTAGCTTAGTCATTAAACGCAGCTTTTACACCCCGTTCCATATTAAGTTCCATTTTCTTAACTGACCTTCTCATTAAACAACAGGGGAAGAAGATAATATATCAACGTGTTAAATTGTGTTTTTGATCTGCGGCTGACACATAGTTGTGTTTTATAGCTCACACGTCTCCTGATATTGGTTTCTCGCTTGTCTTTCATTGTTGTGTTGAAAGTGCAAATACGTCAGGGATCAATTTGGAGAGTCTTAAAATTCCAGTGGGTGGAGTGCAGGATGGGAAATGGCTTTCGAAAGCCAGAAACATCATCACCTGGCAGAATAGTCACAGATATTGATCAAGCACACTGTCAGCTTGCCACAGATAGTGTTCATTTTGTACTGTTGGCGAACAAATACCTGACTTAGTCTTTTAGGTATTTGTAGGAATCTCCGTCTGCAGTGTGTTGTCAGCGTGGGTGTAGTGCTTTTGCTTGGTTTCAAAACACTTCTGTGTGAGTCATGCAAACAAACAATGACATGCAAAACATACTTATGTAACCGACTGGCTTTAAAAGCCTAATTATGTGAAAACTGTCTGACGTTTTATTCAGGAAAATCAAGTGCTTTGCCGTTTTCCAGCAACGCCCTGCTTCATTACAGTTTCATCAGTTCACACCTGTTAGCTGCCCAATACAAACAGAACTCAGAACAGCAATGACGACAACAAAGCAGCCTAACATTTGTTCTTCTTTGATAATGTAGGTGATGCGTTTTCCCTCTTATAGCCTTCTTGCTGGTGTGATTTCAGCAGTAGAATTTGCTGACACAGAAAAGCTTTTCGATCATGAATGATTTGTGGTCTGGTCAAATTATTGATCCTTTTATACACATAAAGCTAAATTCATATGTACTCCGAATAGGAACGCACGATATTGGATTGTTAGCGATATCTGATATACAGTTGTGACTCGATAATCTGACACTAAATGTAAAACCTTCTTTAGCAAGGCTGTCGGATTGTCAAGACGGAGGTCAAGATACAAGGAGGGCTTGATGCTTGAACTCCACCCTGTCGGAGCGCAGTGGCCAGAATGCACAGGCAGTACTTGGCTGCTGATGCCAGTTTAGTTAGATTGCGTTGTAATTGTGCTGGCTCTGGTTGGACAACTACTTTAAAAAAAAAAAAAAAAAAGAATTAAAATCTCAAGATACGTTCCACCATTACCGTCCGTGTTACCAGTCCTGCAGACTGAACGTAGCCAATCTGTTGGATTGTTAAGTTCGATAATGTGCCGTTATCCTTATTTGTGACATAAAATGTCATGTTGGAGTTGGAATCCAAGGCTGTCGGTATGTTAAGGCTATTTTTTATGGGTTCCATTCATTTTTCCTAAAAACCTGTCGGATAGCAAGGTTTTCGGATTGTTAAGGGTTGGAATGTCAACTCACAACAGTACTGATATTTTTCAACTCAGTTTACCCAATTGCCAATGCCGATATATGTATATGTTGTTTTTACCTAATTGCAGAGAACATCAGGTCTCTCCTGCCATATATTTAACATATTGTCATGCCTACTCTTATGGTGATGACCCATTTGCTGGTGGAGACATAAAATACATTTCAAACACATCAATCCATCCATTGTCTATACATCGCTTTATCCTCTGTGGGGTTGCGGGGGAGCAGGACACCCTGGACAGGTGGCCAGTCTATCACAGAGAGACAAACAAGCACACTCACATTCACACCTATGGATACTTTAGAATCACAAATTAACCTCAACATGTTTTTGGACTGTGGGAGGAAGCTGGAGAACCCAGAGAGAACCCACGCTGCATAAGGAGAACATACAAACTCCATGCAGAAAGATCCCAGGCGTCCTAACCGGGACCCGTACCGGGGATGCTCTAGCTGTGAGGCGACGGTGCTAACTACTTAGCCAACGTGTACCCTATCACAGATCCAAGCAACTGAAATGGACTTCACTCCTGAACTCAGCTTTAGAGACGGGGTGAGGATCTTGGACATTGGGAGGCAGCTCAGAGTCGAGTCACTGCCCCCAACTGGGGTAGACCCAGAAGTTACTGAAGGCATTTTATATCTCATCTGGCCCAAGAACCCATGCGATCTCCTAGGAGAAACTGAAACATGGGGAGAAAGATGTCTGGAATGCCCTGCGTAGTCTGCTGCCACTGCAACATGACCTTGGATAAGCAGAAGAAAATGGAAGGTGGACGCTGATGAGCCAAAACATCACCTGCCTTTTATTCTGCAGGCCCTTTGTGTGCTGCCAACAGCTCCAGCCTGCTCAGGCCTGGACTCTGATGGGCCTCTGGTGTCCCGTGGCATCAGGCACCAAGACTCTAGCAGCAGGTCCTTTGAGTCCTTTCAGTTGTGATTTGGAGATGCTATGAATCAGACAGTCCATGGTTTGTCCTTTCATTGATCTCACCACTGCTGGCCAGGAGTGCCCTACAGGCTCTGCTGTTCCTGAGATGCTCCTGCTCAGTCTTCTGGTCATTACAATTTGTTCCTTGTCACATCACTTAGGTTTTTACACCTTCCCATTTTTTCTTAAATCCAACACTTTGGCAAAACCTCAGTGTCTAATATCAAAGACTGTGACATGTACCGTTGTTACATTAATGTCATTCACCGTGTGAGTGGTCATAACGTTTTAGCTCATCTGTGCACACTTATCACTGTCTACACTTGTTTATTCTTTTTTATTTTTGCACTAAGGCAACAAGCAGAGCAAACATAGATCAGATTTCCAAGATGTTTTGGAGCTTCATTCCACATTGTCCTCTCCAATTCCAACAGATGGATGTCCCTCAAGTGGCCCATAAATGTGTTTCGAAAATAGCATGTTTACTGTAGTTATTCCTTCTGAAGTTAATAGTGTAATTGCAAGTGATGTTTCCTGCTCCATCACATTCTGCTATCATGAGTCATCTGCTGTCACGGCAGCATTGCATGCTGAAAGGCCACAATCTTCACCCAGTGCTGCATTCATAGTGGATCAAAACAGTAAATCTGGCTAGTATCACTGGCCATCACTCACCCTGGTTTCCCTGCTGAGTTCAGACCTTTTGAAATGCAAACCTGGCACTATAGTGAGCTAATAGATTGTATAACACTTCATTAGGACTGGGAAGTTTATCTCTAGTTTTGGAACCAAAGGATTACTGTCACATTGTCTTCATTAGGACTTTATAGTTTAAGGCATGTTTCATCACTTTCAGATTAAGTGGAGCGATGGATTGTGTAACTTGTGGAATTCATCGTACTTTCTACTTTTTTTTTTAGATATGGTCTTTCAAATAGCACCTCACCTCTTTTATTTCTGTGGTTCTGAGCGTTTGTTAAGCCCCTTTCACGCATGGAATACATAATATTGCTTCATCTCTCCATTAAATTGATGGCTTTTTGTCATTCAGTCAATGGGGTCAGTTACATAAATGTTCCTTATGGCTTCATTCAAACATGACAAGACCATTGTCAGCATTTGCACTATATTCATCATCAGGAGTAGAAATGGTGTTGGCAATTTAATAAGTTCTGATCTGAAGAACGATGGATTTTAAAAGTTACTTTTATAACTGAAGCTTAGATTAAGGCAGGGTAAGGCAGCTTTATTTATACAGCACATTTCATACACAAGGCAACTCAATGTGGTTTACATGGTGAATAGTGCAACATTAAAAGCAGCTAAAAAAAAACCCAAAAAGAATAAAATATATTAAAAAAATAAATAAAAATAGATAGCAATAAAACCAAACTAAAAAAGTGAAAAACAGAAATAAAATAAAATATAGCAACCCTTCTAATGGTCTCTTTTCCTCATCAAGTGTCAGGGCTAGAATGCTAATTGTGACCAAATCTGAATTAAAAATATTTCTACAAAGCTCAATGATAGGCGGAGGGGAAAAGAGGGTTTTTACCTTGGTTTTAAAAACACTCACATTTGGGGATAGCTTTAGTTCTATTAGTAGTTTGTTCAATTTGTGTGCAGCATAACAGCCAAATGCCGCTTCACCGTGTTTGGTATGAACTCTGGGCCCCACTATCTGTAGGTTTATACTTGATTAACATTTCATTTATGTATTCTGGACCCAACCTACTTGTAGACCAGTAGCAGAGCTTTAAAGTCTATTCTGTAGCTGACTGGGAGCTTGACTTGACAACTGGAGTGATATGCGCTGATCTCTTTGTTCTGATCAGATATATAGGCTGAACAAAAGGGGTCCAAGAACTGACCCTTGAGGAACCCCATAAGTCATTTCTGCTTGATCAGATTCATAATTTCCAGCGGTCACAAAACAGTATGCTGTGATCTATAGTGTCAAAAGTGGCACTGAGATCTAACAGTACTAGAACTGACACCTTTCCTGAGTCCGTATATCATTTAGCACTCTAGTAAGAGCAGATTCTGTGCTGTGGTGAGTCAAAAACCAGACTGAAATTTGTCCAAGAGTCCATTTAAGTTTAAGAAATTGGTGAGTTGATTAAAAACCACTTTCTCAACAATCTTGGCGATGAAGGGAAGATTTGAGATCAGTCTATAGTTGACTAATATGGAAGCATTCAGCGTTCTCTTTTTTAGGAGTGGCCTAATGGCAACTACTTTTAGGGGTCGAGGAAAAGCGCCTGACTGAAGTGAGCAGTTGACTATTCGATGCAGATGAGTCAGGACAGACTTCACAATAGTTTTGAAAAAGTTAGATAGTATTGTGTCAAGACAACAAGTTGTTGGTTTAAGCTGCTGAAAAGTTCCCTCTATAGTTTTTTTGGTCAGCTGTATTAAATTCTGACATGGTAGTTGACTTATTCCTGGATGGTTTTAGGAGCTGCATCATTTTATTATTTTGTTGATTTATGCCGATATTTGACCTTATAGATTGTATTTTTTCATGAAAAAAATCTGGAGCTACCTGATTAGGGGGGTTAGTAAGCTTATCAACCATAGCAAAGGTGCGAGTGTTGTTTGTATTCTTATTAATGATTTCAGAGAAGTATTGCTGTCTAGCCCTGAATAACTCATGGTTAAAATTACAAAGACTTTGCTTGTAGAGGTCATAGTGAAGTTGAAGTTTAGTTTTTCCTCCACTTTTGTTCTGCTTTCCTGCATTCTAATGTCAAGGCCTTTACCATCATAGTGGTCCTCCATGGTGTTTTCTGTCGGCTCAAGGTTGTTTTAATTTTGACTGGAGCCACAGCATCTATGGCATTTGAGATTTTCCCCTTGAACTTATCCAGGGGTTCATCAACTGTCTCTGCACTCACAGTTGGTGACATGCTGTACACCTTGCACACCCATGACTGTGCACCAACCCACAACACCAACATCTTTGTCAAATTTGCAGAAGGCACTACTGTGGTTGGGCTGATTCTCAACAGCGATGAGACGGCCTACAGAGAGGAGGTCCTGAACCTCACTACATGGTGGTCCCTTAATGACCTGGCACTCAACTCAAAAACAAAGGAGTTGGTGCTGGACTTCAGGCAGAAGAGGGAGGACCTTCTGTAAGATTTGTCTCATTTTATACTTGTATTTTGCAACACCAGGGTTGTCTTTTAATTTTGTTTTACTTTGTGTATGATGACAATAAAAGAATTCTATTGTACTGCATTCTATTCTATTCTATTGTTTCCATAAACTGAGCACTGGCATTGTCTTTTCTTTACCTTTTCCTAATAGACACAGAGGTTGATTGAACATTTGGAATGATCTGTAAGTCAAAGAACACACAGAAATGATCAGACAGAGCCAAGTCCTTAACATCAACAGAAGAAATGTCAACGCCTTTAGAGATTACCAGATCTAGAGTGTAGCCTTGGATGTATGTGGGCACTTTCACATGTTGTAATAGACTAAAGGTGTCAAGTAGAGCAGAGAGTTCTTTGGCATAACTGTCCATGTTTTTGTCTACATCAGGGGTCGGCAACCCGCGGCTCCGGAGCTGCATGCGGCTCTTTTCTATCTCTGCTGCGGCTCCTTGTGGCTTTGGAAAATAAATAGTGAGTATTTTAATTTAAATGTATTTTATTTTAGCTCGTTAGTTTTTAAAATGTAATTCTAAATTTGAAGATTTTTGTGAACTTGCTCAAAATATGCGTCATAGCCGCCGATGTGCGACACTCACCGGCATGTGCAGTGTTGCCACCTTGATGACGTTCTCCCTAAATCTGGCAACTTTCCAAATCCTCTTGGCGATTTTTTTTTTTTTTCTTTTTTTTTTTCTTGCGACTAGCAACAAATCTAGCAACTGTTTCTGGTGTTACTGGAGAGTTTTCTGGTGTTTTGGAGACTGACGTTAAAACACGTACCGTTCTGCAGTTACTGTCCTCAGCAAGCATCGGTGCTGCCGTGAGCTCCTCCCGTCCCAAAGCGCTCACAGGCGGTCAGGAGGCTGGTCGGCAGTCCCAGCTGCAGTCTGCAGGACAACCAGACAGCATGTTTACTTTGCTGCAGGTGGATAATTTAAAATTGGCTTTTTATTTCATAAATACAAGGGTAATTCAAATACATATTTTGTATTTTATTTAAAGGTAACCTTCAACCCAGCGTCTTTTTTTTTTTTTTAGTTAAAAATGTTTTTGTTGCAGAAATAAAATTTCGTTTTCTCTGTAGCAGTTCATTGATTTCATAAATGAATTTATTAATTTTAGATTTCAAAGGGGTTTTGTGGCTCCAGGTGCTTTCTTTTCCATGGGAAATGGGTCCAAATGGATCTTTGAGTGTTTAAGGTTGCCGACCCCTGGTCTACATGAATGTTAAAATCCCCTGTTACGGTTTAAAAAATTTAATTAAATGCATATAACTGACAATAGCTCAGCAAACTCCCCAATAAGTTTTCCTGAGTATCTTGGCAGTCTATAAAATTTTTTTAAAAAGAACTTTTGGTTCACCTTTCACTAAAAAACAGAGATATTCAAAAGAGCTAAAATCACCAAATGTAAATTCCTTGAACTGAAATAAGGATTTATAAATGGCAGCAACTCCTCCGCCTTTCTTGCCAGTGCGACACTTGTTTATGGACCTGAAATTTGTTGGTGCTGCCTCGTTGAGAATGGTGCCACAGCTACCTTCAGTCAATTAAGTTTCATTAAGGATAGACTAGACTAGACTTTAAACTACAGATCTATTTAGAATGTCTAAATAGCCTGTGTCACATTAATGAATGTAAAAAAATAACAAAAAAACATAAAACATGGCCTGTATAGGTTCACAGTTTCAAGTGTCCCTTAAACCACCATTTTCCTTGATTTGACCCACACTGCTACATCTAAGATCCATCTCAATGGATCAGATTTGACCTGAAGCAGCCTCAGTGTACAAAAACTTGTAGCACCTGTACAAAAGTATAACTTTTTTTTTTTTTTTTTTAATTCAGTTTTGTGTATTTTGGGTCACTTTCGGAAAAGTCATCAAATTTGAGGCTGAAAGAATAATGAAGTTTAAGGTATTTTTACTGTCAGATGTCAAAACAGGTCAAATTTGACCAGAAACAGTATGTAAGGGTTAAATTCATTCATACATTATGAATGAGGCCAGAGCTTTTTTTCTTTTCTTTTTTTCTTTTCTTTTCTTTTTTTTTCATTTTTTTCATTTTTTTTAAAATCAGTTTCATAATTTAACATCAGCAGATGACAATTCTGCTGGGTTATTTTACTTATTTATGACATATTTGTTACATGTACTAACTAACCCTGCAGCTAACAATTGTTTTCACTGCCTATGTTTTGGTCTGTAAAATGTCAGAAAATGGTGATAAATGTCATCCATCCATCCAAAGACCAACAAGACTACTGTAAATGTCATGTTTTCTCCACATGCCAAAGATGCTCATTTTACTGTCATAAAGAAGGAAAGAAACCAGAAAATATTCACTTTCATGAAACTGGAATCAGACTTTTTGCATTTTTTTGTCCTAATAAAATTACCCAAAGGATTAATTGATTATTAAGATAGTTGGTAATTAGTGTAGTTGTTGCAACTAATCGCTGAAACACTGCAGCTGTAGTCAAAACTGTTGTTGGATATTCAGCGGTGGTCTGATTAGTTTTATCATTACAGACTGATCCTATATCAAGCCCAATATTTATTTTTCAACTTAAAATCGTCTCATGTTTGGTGTTTAGTGATTGACTTAACAGATTTTTTTTTCTTTGGACATATGAGATGTAAATACACTGAAGCAGGAAGTATTACTAGGAGTGACTCAGTGAAACTACTATTTCAGCTTTGATGTAGAAGTGACCTCCGTTCCTATTCAGACATAAAACTTTTCTAACATTACCATCACGTTTATTGTAACATGAGTGCTTTAGATCGTCAGTGGCAGGATGTTTTTCTGGCTCTTTGGAGGGAGACTGCATGTGATAGTGAGCATGATATATCCGTGTTCAGTGAAGGCAGTTGGTCAGTGCTACCTTATTTGACAGCATTTTCCTGCTATTTCTCACAATTTGATGAACAAAACATATGTGTTTGCTATGTGAGTAAATAAAAATTCCAATTAACAAAACTGGTTAAATAATTAAATTGTCGTTTTGTATCATCTTGACAGCGGTGATTTTGTTTTAAGGCTGACTAAAATTTCTCTGGGTCATGCCAAAAACTTCTCAATGTTGGAAAAACCCTGAGGGGGTTTACTTTACACACTCCCACCATAAAAACACACATTATACGTATGTTTAATATACAGTATATTGTTGAAATCACCTTGATTGTGATTTAGCAGCAACGCCACTAAGTAGGTAGTGTGGAGGTGGAGGGTGGCAAACCTCCGAGCTGGTGTATTCAGGGTTATTTGTGACAGTTAATATCATGTGCCATTCCCTCCTTTGAACCACATATCTTGTTTGACAGGAGAACAAAGCAGTTTTCATTGCTCTCTGGTCTTAAATAGCAGCTGCAGGTTTACCTTGATGACACGCTTATCCTGGAGGAAGAGAAAGGGTGTGTCTTTAGGGAAGGGATGATGATACAGGAGTGTGCAGGTAATTCTACCCTCGGCTTCGCTTCGTCAAGCACTTGGCCTTTCACCCGGTAAAGAAGAGCTCTGCTGATTCGTTGACTTGCTTCATTTAAGCCGGCTGCGCTTGGGTATTTTTAGCCTGATTTCACATCTTTGCAATTAGGTAGGATGCTGGTAAACAATGCTCTGGTCGGAGGCCAGCTCCAGACTTGGCTTAGTCATGATAAGTCAGACGTTTCAAGTGAAAAACGAATAACTTCATGTGCTGGCAGGAGTGCAGCACAGTCCATGGGGGTTGCAGGATTTTTTTTTTTTTTCCACAGAAACACTTGTGTTTTATATTTGCGCCTTGCCACACATTCTTTTGTGTTCATGGGGGAGGAAGAGGATGAGACGCTGACTTTTGAAGTCTTTCTGTCTTGTCACGTAAAGCATTCCTTGCAGACAGAGTATGACCGCACAGACAACCAGTCACCTCGCTCTGCTGCCTCATTACAGCTCCTATCCGGCTGAGTTAAATTAGGAAATTGTCTGTGTGTGCATGTGTGTTTTTCTGTGTGTCTGTAGCACATTTTGCCATTTAATTGTGTGCTCGCTGCATGTAAGTGGGTGCATGACGGTGTGCATTCAGCATGCCTACCTGCTGTGGATGCAGTGCATGCATGTAGGTGTGTGTATTCATGTGTGCATGCATTTGCATTTACAGTAGGTAAGTCTGCATGTGCATGTACTTGTACATGTGTCCACAGTAACCTCTGGCCTGTGTGAGTAAAAATACAAATAGGAGGTGAGAGTGGCACACGGCTCACCTTTAGCTTGGCTCTTTGCATTGTCAAAAGATATTTATATCTGGAATGAACAATTGAGAAAGATGGGTTTGATTTCCCCGCTGTGGCCTCGGGCTTGGCCTTCCTGTGGGTGCAGAGTCAACCTCAGTCAGATGCACTGATTGGAGCCAGATCCTTTGTCCCAAATTCCGTCTCCTTGCACCCTTGAACCTCACGAAATCTCTAAACTAAAACCTTCGGTCGTTGGTGTGAGTCCCACATTACACAAATCCACCTCTAATATGATGTTGTGAAATGTCAGGAGGGCGATGCGGAGAAACATGTGCTGGTGGACAAGAAGGATGACATGCAGGTGAAATGAGGTTGAAGGTGAAATTCCACTGGTGAGGCAAAGGCAGTCTTTACAGTAATAGTCATTGTAGTTGTTGTGAAGTGGAATGCTGCTGTTAATTCCTCACTCTCTGGACCCACTTTCAGTGTTTTTCATTTTTATGAGGCGGAGGAGGACATCTGTTTGCATCGTTGACCCTTACAGGAATTCTCCAGGGACCTTTTAATCTTCCATAGAGATCTATAATGTGAAGATCCAGTGATATGCTATTTTTGTCCACTCTCTCACCACATGCTTTCCTGAACTCTTAATACTCCCGTATCACACCCCTGGGGTCCATGAATTGTCATATGCGATACTGTGAAGGAAGGTAAATGTTCTGCAGGCGTTTTATTTTACTGTCCCAAGAGTACCCCTCTGCTCGGCAGGCCCCGGGGCTTCGCAAGAACCCCATTCGCTGTAAATACCCAGAATTCCTAAAACTTTCGAACCCTATTTATTTTAAATTCCTCAGACGTCTACAGACACATCTCAGATGCTCTCGTACTCAAGGGGGCAGTGAGACACATTAACAGCGACTTAAACCACCCCAACCACTGGCCATCGCATGTACACAAACACACAAACACATGTTAACACGCACACACACACACACACACACACACACACACATACACCCCCTGCGATGGATTCCAGATCGGGAATTTAATGCATTTCTGTTTCGCATCACCTCCCTGGAATGCGGCACGCGTGCCACAAGCCTCATAACCTCAGGCTGATGATTGTGAGGATGTTTAAAAGAGAGAGCGATGATGGGATACAGACGCTGCTGGGGGTTATAGGGGGTTGTGGGGAGGGCTGGGAGTGATGGGAGGCGGAGGGGGTAAACAGAGCGCATCCGGCGCAGTACTTGACGTTAATGACAGGACCTCTTGTTGCATAAAGCAATGTTAGTGCAGCTGTGGTATGCGCCGGGCGCATCTGGACCACAGATTTTTAGGAACGTATTTTGTGTGTGTGTTTGTTTGGTCTGTCCCGTCTCACTCAAATTAATGACTGTTGCACGATACAGAGAGAGAGGATGGAGCGAATTAGCTTAGTTGGGGATCTTACAAGGAGGAGGGGGGGATCTAAAAGTGGAGATTTTACAAGGTGCTCTGTTTTGCACAATGTTTAGTCACTGTTTTTCTATTCTAACAGTGTCAGTCATTGAGCACAGACATAGAATTAGACTCATCAGGGGAGAAAAATGTCTTGAACTGCACATCAAGAGTTGCATGACACTCAGTTTGAGTTGAAGAACCTTTGTGCATCAGTACAATATATCTGCTCAGTCCCTTATTATGGAACATTTCCAGGTGAGAGTGTCTTTAATGATGCAGGTTGTCCAGATGCAGTTCTCAGATGGTATCTGAGCAGTAACACAACCAGTGCTGTAGTTTTTATTTTAATCTGGACCATGTTTAAGTGTGTCTTGACTGTACTGATGAGAAGAGAAGGTCATGAGAATACTTTTCCAATACTTTTTAAATCCTGAAATCAATGTGAGCAACACTAACTCACTAACGTTGTACTGCCGTGAGGGCTGACTTTCAAACCTCATTTTATTGCATAGCCTGAAATACATTTGCTTTCCAGTACATAAGATTTGTGATCTTGTATTGGGCTGCAACCAACCAAACTTTTATGTCATGAAACGGTTTCACAATTTCCCAGAGCCTAACGCACATTTATAATTATGTCCAACCGAGAGTTGCACAGTATAGGAAAAGGCTGACGTTGGTATATTTCATTTCTTCTGCGATATATATTACAATATAAAAGAATTACAGGAATTGTCACCAGATGACTTGAATGACTCGAATGCATCTGCATAGAAAATAAAAAGAAATTTAAAAAAGATGTTTGGAACCTTTTTTATATGGTGTAACACTGGCAAAGGCGTCCAGAAAAGTTTTTTGTTGTGGATGGCATTCACATCTGACTTTACACTTGTCATGTGGTGCTGATTTAAATGGTCAAACAAATGACTTGTGTTGCCTCGTGTATTGGCAACAGTTGCGGGACTCTGCCAACAGAGTACCTGTTTTTGGTCATCCTTTCTGTAGCCAAAATATTTCCAAACAAGTGATGCTGTGTTTCTTTCTGCAACCAAATCTTCCTTTCCAGCTTTTCTCTGCCGTTCCTCGTTCATGTTGCAGCACACATGTCGAGCCTGCATGTCAACAAACTCTGTATTTTAAATATAGTTGAAAAAATGCCAGTTTGTCCAAGAACCCTTAAATCAGAGTAAATTATGTTCTATCAGACAGACTTCTCTTGTAGATTAGTCATGGAAAATGAGAGCCATGTGAGTTTTCTTTTAATATCAAGTGGAAAAAAAAGTTGCAGCACGCTGTGTTTCAGTAAAACGGCCTTACTTCACGTTGCACCTCCTGCAGTGTGATTATTGTGCGTGTACACATCGCAGTGTTGGCGCTGAAACAATATACTGTGCAGCTGTAGTTTGACCAGCAGTCCAGGTGTGTTTTCTAAAAAAAAGTGGGTTCAGTACAAAAAAATTTTAAAAACATGAATCTAACTTTAGTTTTTTTTGCCTTTGTGATTGGCTGGACTAAGGGTTGTCATGCTATGCTGGGGATTATGTGAATACTTCTGAGTAAGAATGATTACAGTGCATCTGAAAACGCTTTAAGACTTTAAAAACTGGACCAAACAGGTTTTGAAGAAAAAGGCTGCATGTATTCCTCACTTGTTTTACCAGAATATCAGTTACTCTGTTTAAATTAATTACATATTAAAACTTTGTTGTCAAATTTACCCATTCACCGTGCATACATTTAACCTAGACTAAAGTTACACATGATGGCACAAACTCTGATCAGTTGTTCAGCATTAACTTCAAAGTGTTTTAAATCTGCTTTGTAAAAAAAAACTCTGAAACTATACCAGGCCATATTAATCAGAAAGACTCCACTAAAGGTAGATGTACAATAATACTTGGTTATTGCACAGCCCTAGTCTGGAAAGGAGAAAATGCTGATAATAAAACTGAAAAGGGCCATGAAATGCAGTGCATACAATATGAATAACTCTCCGAAATTCAATATTTAATATTCCTTATCCCAGGTTGGTCCAAATATGAATGGCCACACTACCTGTGCAGCTGATTGGACTTCCAGCATCTGTCTGAAATACTACATATTACTCTAAGTCCATCCTCGCTCACTATTATAAAATAAAGATGACAATTTAATTACGCATTGTTACAGTTACATAATTATAAAAAAAGCACAATACTGATAATCTTGTCTGTGTCAGGCAGAACCAGACAGGAGACAAAAGACACTGATTGGCTTTATTTTGGAAACTGGAAGGTTTAGACAGTGAAGTCATGGAAATTAGGTCACCGTTTACACCTATTATGTCCTCAGATGATCCACGGTTAATGCATTACTGCCATTTGACAGCAAGTGGAAGTCCCCATGAGTGTTTTAGAAATACTGTTTTCTGATCTCTGTCTGCCATGACACAGTATTTATGGCACTGTAGCCCCCTCCAGTGGCCGCTTCAGGTTGATTGGTTTCCAGATGGACCACAAAGTGATAACTGGGGTTCAAACACACATTAGTACAGTGTACTTGGCTGCTGGTTTGTGTGCAGTGCATTATGAATTCCTCCTGTAATGCTTTGTCTGTAATTTGCATTTATTGTAGTTAGAACTGTGGTACAGTGTTCAAGTCAAAATACAGTAAGGCAGTTATTTCATATATGTTTTATTACATAGTTCAGTCTTCAGCTTTTTACATATATATAAAAACAAAAAAGGGGGGGAAAAAAATCACAATTTTCACTCATGACAGTATCAAAGGCACTGGTGGGTACAGTACAACACAGTTTGTGTTCGGAGTGAGACTTTGCCCTACTTCTGACAGTGTTTATAAGCAGGAAATATTTAAGAGCCAGTTATTTAGACACAGAAAAATCTAGATCAGACAGAGGACAAAGCATTTTGATGATAAAATATTTAGTCAATTGTACATGTGATTTTTTATTCATTGTGTTTTTGGAAGACGACTTTGTTAAGGTAACAAAAAAACAGCAAATTGTTGTTAAAATATGTACAAAATCTCTTATATTGTCATGTAAAAATGGTTGAGGAAAGTAATTACAAGACAGAATGTAGTATGTAGCAGTTTTAGTAGTTCTTGCTTCTTTAAAGGACTTAACTATCTCCTCATGTTTCAGCAGCCTGAACCGAAAACATTCCCAAGCTAATTGTTGTTAGACAGGTCAGACTCTGGTCATCAGTAGTGCATTTCATAGATACAAAAAGACCGTCAAGACAAAGTGGGAGAAAATGATACAAGCTAGTGGTGTATGTACAGTCATCTTCAAATGTATTCATATCCTTCCATTAAAGAAAAGGCAAAATTCACAATAGTCACTCAAATAACTAGAAACTGAAAAAAGTAATAGTAAATACAAATTTGCTGAATTATAATTTAGTGAAATAAGACATTGATTTTGAGTTTTGGTTGAAAAGAATAATTTAAAAAAAACAAACAAACAAAGCTGTCCCGGACAAATTAGAGCACTTTGTTGATGAGCAGTGGGCCAAAATCTAAATACCTGTCAACAGGTGCAGAAGTCTGATTGAGAGTGACAGAAAACACTTGATTGCAGTGATTGGCTCAAAGGGTTGTTCAACAAAATATTAGTTTGCGGGTCCCATCATGTTTGTTTGCTTGTTTTTTTTCATATATATATATTTCGGTTGAACCACAATTCAAAAGCAATGTAATGATTTTCATTATTTATTTTGTAAAATTTATTATTACTTTGTCAATTTCAACTTATTTCAGTGACAGCTGTTTTTTTTTCCCTCTTTAATGGGAGGGTATGAATACATTTGAGGACGACTTTACTCTTTTCCACTCATGACTTGAGAGATAATTCCAGTTTATTTCAACCTGATGTATTTACCATTTGAGTGGCTCTCGCTAACTTTGCACTCTCCACCTTGTAGAGATTTAAGGAAAACAGGTGTTGCACAAAACAGCTTGTGAATGGTGCAATGATAGAGGTGACTAACAGAACCTCCCTGCAGCTTCCCAAAAACTTAAACTATACATAAAATTTGACCAAAAGTAAACAGAAACGAGCTGCCTGGAACAAATATAACTGCATCAGCGTTGTTCCAGGTTGAAATAAACCAGAAATACATTTTAATCAGCTGCACATGTTGAAGTCAAAAGATTTAAATTATTGTTAGCTTGGTTGTATTTTACCAATGGTCAGCTGCTACAGATTTGACAGTGTCCACTGTTCTTAAATGATGAAATGCTAACTGCAACTAGTATTGTTGTATGAAGGAGACTGGTAGCTTCAATAGCGAGCTATTTGTCTGACATGCGATAATCTAAAGTAGATGGATCGGATCTTTCTTAATTTATCTACTTGCCTTACACCTTATTGTGTTATGCTAGGAGTGGTGAGTCATAAAGTGTGCTTGCACTGGGCAAATGTTGGATCAGTGCTAAACTATTTTTAAAAAATTGAGAGGCTCAATGCACTCTCTGAAGTTACTGTTCAGTAGCTCATATATACTGTATCTGTGGTGGTGGTTCAGATTAGAGATCCATATGATTGACTCAACTTTACCAAGTGAGCTCTGTTGGTCGCTTTACAACTCATTTTAAGGTGCTTAGCTGTACAAGGCCAAGGGCATTTAGGAATAAGGGGCAATATCAACGTAAGGTGATATTGTTCCAGCATCTTTTCTAGTGCTATCACTGGTTCATTTAGCATTGCTGTTGGATCCCTGCTAGCATTGGTAAACTGAATCCACATAATGTGAAAATGCTCCTCTAATCTATGGTGACCTACATTAAAAGAGACTTGACAATATACCAGTTCTATCAGGTCTGGTTCCTACTCACCAACACTAAAGACTCAAACGTGGAATAAAGGTCAGTGATTACTTAATGCCCGTAAAAATAAAATGCCTTTTTATCTCTTATTTGGATTTCACCAAAAACTCTAGTTAGCAGGTTTCCTTCCAGTCACTACTTAGAATATGCTTCATCACAGACCATGTATCCCAGCATCCCCCTCTTGTCTTGTTTTTAATGAGATGCGTTGAAGGCTGAGGGCTTGCAGTAGTTCTACTGAGCCTGGGTCGCCTGGTTCTTCATCTCCTGCCATTTCTTCTCTCTCAGACTGAGCTCTGCATCAGAAAAGGCTGCTGGGCCCCAGTTTGTGATCCTCTGCTGTCCTTTGGAACCTGGAGAAAAAATACGGAAACATACAAGACTCTTCACCGTGTATGTAAGAAGTTTTAAATCAGTTAATTTGAAATGTAAAAGTAACTCAATGTCAAGCTGAAAAGTTCGATCTGTTGCCCCCGCAACCAAACCTCACTGCTGAACACTACTAAGTGCTGTGGTGATAAGTACAGGCTGTAGAGCAGCACTTAAACATATAAATGAACTGTTAAAATTGGATTTCTTTGTTGACGTTTGCACATCGGTTCACGTGCTTTATGTTTACCAGCAATGATTAGTTTAGCCAGTGCATGTTGGTTGGTGACGAGGAAACAACAACGAGGACGCGTCAACAGTGTTTATCCGATTACTCTTCCTGACAGAATGGGGAGGCAAAAGTTCTGCACACAGTTGTTTAATTATTAATCTGCCATTTGTAGTGGTTCAACCTTTTACCTTCCAATTCAAAGACTTGATGTGGATGCTAATATTATGCTTCCAGCCAAAATTGTCATTTAGCCACGTCACTATTATGTTCTCTCCCTTAAGCCTTTCTGCGCTCTGTCATGTGGCGGCTGGTTAAATGTAATTAGATGGAGAAATATGACAACAGATGATCGGGACTAACAAGGGCCAAGTTGTTTCCCCTCTACTAATTTTGCTAATGAACTCTATTGGGAAATTAGGAGGATGAGGCATCATTAAATGTATTTATCTGCTGGAGATTGTAGGTTTGGGCATAAAACAGTTCAAGCAAATGCTATGTGATGGTCTTCAGTTTGCAGGCTTCATGCATCACAGAAGAGCATCTTCTTTACTAATATCACCTTTAGCGTAGTGCTAAAGAAAACGTAATGACAGTAGTGTCTTGTTACTGTACAGTGATTAAAACATCTGTTCAATGAGTTAAAAAACAAGAAGACGTATATCATATATACAACAGTTCACGTAGTCTTTTGCAACATGTAACAATCATTGACATATTACCATAAACCAGAAGTTGTCAAAGTCTTTAAAAACAGTGTGCCTCACGAGAACAGCATTCTAGTTCCTGCTCATACATCCTCTACGCCTGTTTTAGTTTGAGTGTGATCTTTGTGTGAGTAACTACCACCTCAGTAACAGTTCAGTGATGCCACCGATAGGTCAATACGTTGAGTGTTGTTAGTAAAACATTACTCTAGTTCCTAAAATTTAAAATACTTTTTTTTCCTCTCCCACTGGCAAAGGCCGCTAAAGCATAAATAGCTATAGAAAAAGAAAATAATGTAGCACAATGAAAATCCGTTGAACTTAAAAATAAATTCAACCCTACTCTTACAAAAATAGGTTTAAACTCAATGCCAGCTCTTTGAAAAACAGACTGTACAGGTCCTCACAAAGATCAAAAGTACCAACACCGCGGTTCGTGGCTTATTACCTGGTTGAATGAGCCGTAAAAACCCTTCATGTTGAGCCACTTTGTGCTTCCAGGTCTTGGTGTTGTTGGTTGCATCTTCCAGCTTCTTCATCACCGTCTGGTTCACACATGGAACACACAGAGACACAACACATACCACAGTTTTAACAGCCACCAACAGGTTATTTTGATCTGACAACAGCTAGGGAACCCTAATTTAAGATTTAAGAACATCACCTGTTGGTATACTGTATCAGAAAATCACATGCTATTCGTATTAACTTAATCTTGTCTAAATGGCAGCTTTCCATCCAACAGTTCTATACTGACACCAGGTAGCAGAGAAAAGCACTACTTCAATGGTTTTTCTGTGTTTTTATTCTTTTCGCAGCAAATATAGACAGTGATATTACAATTTAGATATCCATAACAGTATTCATCAAGTCAGAATTGTACTCTTACTAGTCAGAATGGTAATTAAAGATATGTATACTGGTCAGTCTGTGTTTGTTCAGATAGAATTTAGGAAATATGCTGCAGATTTTTTTTTTTTTTTTAACACTTTCCTACTTAAGCTAATCAAATTCTACTGATGTTAGAGACTTCAAAATACAGGAACTTCTGGGGCCCCACATACCAGCTCTACTTTTTTTTTTCCATTTTCTAGGGCCAATGGTGAAAAATGTGTCCTCTACTAGTCCAACAGTCTTGTTACCAAATTTTTGTAGCAGTGGGAGTTATATTTATGGCGATATTGAACAATTAAAAGGGCTTCCCAAGTTCAAGGTTGTATTTTTGGTGCCCTCCAGCATCCAAAAACTTTGGAGATTAACATTTCCTCATCATTTTGAATATTCTTTCACTTCAAATTATTGATAGACAGAAATAATATTTGCAGCTCCACCACGCAGGTTGCCAGCCCTGTTCCAATGAGGAGTCCACAGAGGTTGAGAGTTTCAACAGAACTCTTGTGTTGCATACTGATTAATACGACTAAAAACTATAAATCTATAAAAAGCAAGTCTGTTGCTGTCAGCTGACCTGGTACTGCTCCAGCGCCCCTTGCCTCTCTTGCTCCAGCTGCTCCAGCTGTTTCATTGCATGCTCCAGGGCGCTCTCTTTAGCCAGACGTTCCCTCTCCAGCTCCTGTTTTTCAGCCTCTGTTTCTGAGATGGCCATCTGCTGCCGCAGGTGGATCTGCTCCAGCTCTGCCCTCTTCATGGCCTCCTCCTCGAGTAACCTGGTCCACACACATACAAATGAATACGACATGTCATTCTGTATGCTATATATACTGTTTACCACAAGCAGGCTGTTCATTTTCAGCTGGTGTGGGTCTGACACTGGAGGGTCAGATAGTGATCTAAGCTCAGCAGCAGGCATTGACTTTTCCCTCCTTTTCATCTGAAAGAAACCTACATTTATTCTACTTAAGGAAATTATTTGCCAACCGTGCAATTCTCACCAATCCATATATTTTGTATACTGTACATTTTAATATTTCTGCAACCTGGAGACGAGCAACTAATGTCAACCGTAATATATAAATCTACAATTTGTAAGAGACAATGTGAGAAATCTTTCCTTTGTCCAAGTATTATAATGAATGTATACATCAGTGGATCAGAGGTGGTTGTGGCACATCAGCTTTTCAGCAGGTGGTGCTACAGTGCAGTTACAAAATGGATTAAAAGTAAATAGAAGAGTAGATAAAACATTTGAATGAATTGCATTTACACTGTCTATACATTTGACAGAACTTACTTTAAATTGTGGCATGTTGAGTTTATCCGCAAGTCAGCCTCACAAGGAAGATACATGAAACTAAATGTATGACTATCATGTTGTTAACAACAACAAAATTTAAGTAAATATTTAATTTGTTTGGTTTGCTTCCATACAGAAGAAAATTTAAACATCAGTAAAAAAAATTTAAAAAAAAAAAAAAGGGGGCAAACACACTGCATGCTTGAATATCACAAACTATGTAGTGCCACTGACAAAAACAAAGGTCAGGTTGACTCAGTTCACAGCCTGACTGCCTTGTTACTGTGAGTCGCCTCTGTCTAAATCTTTGTCAGAAGTCCTGAATGTCTTTCCTAACTGAGGAGTCATTGTTGTTCAGTATACGCACTTCCACTCCCACTGTTAGACAACATTTTATACTTAATTTGGGTAATCTATAGTTATTTAGCCATTCAGAACAAAACCAAAAGTAACCACTTGCAACTTAACTTAACCTCAAGCATTAAAATCTGCTTTTAAAACACTGTCAACTTTACATGAAGTCTAATCTAATGTGGTAGAAGACTGAAAAGCTGTAGAGTGAACCATTTGGATGAGTGAACTACTAAATAGCCCGCTGTACCTAACAAGAAAGGACTGATTGTTGTCCTTTAAATGAACTGATTTAACTTAAAGCCACATGCTGACACACTCTTTATTGGTCAGTCAAACATAAGGTGGAAAGTTAATGTCAGCAGAGAGGAAGGAAGGACAAGGAAGGAAATGTGATGTAGTGTGGCAAGTAGAAGCTGAATGTCTGGCTCTCATAAAAAAAAAGGAAAAGAGGAGCAGACGTGGTTTCTTGTTAAACAGCTGCTTCATTAAAATTTGGCAGCATAAGTACAACATTTGGTGACATAAAATAAAAGACAGAATTTATATGGAGTTTATGATAATATTACTTTTGCGAAACACACAAGTGCAACAGGAAACCGGTGGGTAAGATTAAAATCCATATTGACGATTAATCAGTCGCCTGCTTGCCCTTTAGAGATTCTTCTGATTTAATATGCTGTGCTGGATTTGGCACAAAACTCAGCTTTCTCAGGCCGGTACACAAAGGTCTGCTGGGATCCAAGGGACACAAATGTTGTCATCAGAGGGTATATGCTGACCCTCCACTGTTTGTGACCAAACTGCTGCTACGCTACAAACTCTAGATGGACTGAAATACACAGACATCAGTTTACTGTGCATGTATGGAGCGTGCACTCCAAACCAACTTGAGAGTAGTGTGATGACAGTTACTATGTCCCCATGGTGTCCACAGCTTTTTGTGTCCCTGTCTGTAACACCAGAGCACAACCTTTACTCTTCAGGTTAGCTTTTTCTTTTTGCTGAACGCTCCAAGGAGAAGAACATAGTGTTCAAGCAGTGCATAGCTCCGTAGTACAGATGTACACTTTGTTGAGCTTGTTTAAAATTTGGCACTGGCAACACTACATTCTGCACAACTTAAACAGTGCATCAGCCAAGTAAACGGCACTAATCTACGTACATATATTCTTATTTTTATCCTCGCTTTCTGTCTCCAGTGTCTCTGCTGCCTTCACATCGTCTTGCTTCTCATCCAGTAGCTTCTCAGCATTAGCTGCTAGTGTTAATGCACCTGCATAAACATTGCAATGACAGCAGTTTACCCACAGTTGCACACTTGCATATGGCTGCACCTCTGATTACAATTTCTAAAGTGAGGTTAGACCACAACTTTTTGTTTCTTCTAAACTGAAGCTGCAATAATTCATCACTTAACTGAAAAGTTGTCAACTGTTAAATTATTTAGCAACTTTTTTGAAAATGCATTAATCAGTTTGACAAATTTTTTGAGAAAGAAAAGTCAAAAGTCTTTAATTTGAGCTTCTTACAGCTTCTTGACTATTTGCTGATTTCTTTCCCCTTTAGCGACAGTAAACTGAATACTCCATACTCTCTACTATCACACTCCAGTGCTTCATTGTCCATTCTCTTCTGTGCAATGTGTTTCTGTCTTTTGTTTTTATTTTCTTTGTAAAGCGTCTTAGTTCCTTAAAAAGTGCTATATAAAACATATCATCATTATTATTATTATTATTATTATTATTATTAATAATAATAATAATAATAATAATAATAATAATAATAATAATAATAATAACCTCGGGTTGTGAACCAAACAAGACATTTGATGATGTCATCATGGGCTTTGGAAAACAAATCAAGATTTTTATCGTGTTCAGTTAATTTATAGACCACACCACAAACTGATTCAACAAGATGCATAAACATTCGACAGATTAATCGATAATGGAGTTTTCAAGAAGAGACAAAGACCAAATTCAGAAAGTTTCACATGTAAAATTACCAAATTGACTTAGACCTCTTTTTTTTTTTTACATTTCCTCAGTTGTTGAAGTATTTGATGACTTCTATGACAGAATATTTTTGAAGTTTCTTCCTTCTACAGCCTTCGACTGACCGTGCCTGCAGCTTACGGACTGCTTCCTCATCCTGTCTGGCGCGTCTTTCATCCTCCAAAGCATCCTCCAGTTGATGATACATGTCCTCCAGCTCGCGGACCCTCTGCAGGTACTGCTCTAGCTCGGTGGACTTCTGGGCCACCTGCTCCTCCATCTGCTGTCGTACCTTTGGAAAGAGGACATTCAGAAATACTCTTCATCTGAAATTCAGCATCAATGCTCCTGATGAAAATTTTTATTTATGGAGTCCCGTGTGTAATGTGTTGATGTGCGATTGTGTGATTTTGTGAGACTGCCTCATGCCAGTTTAGCCTTTACTCTGGTTGTCAGTGTTTACTGTTGAATGACTATGTGTTATATGTTGTAAGAATTACCAAACTACCAGCTCTGTGGTGAATAATTGAAGGCTGTTTTGTTTTTTTTCACTACAGAATAAAGTCCTGCAGTTCTATGGAAACAACACAACCCCTTAACTATCTTTTGTACACTATAAGATTGTTAACAAGCCTGCAGTTCAAATTTCAGATTTCTTTTTCACGTGACTGGTGGTTGTAGATATGTTACTAATGGCATCACAGATGCCCTGAGGAGTGCAGAACTTTTGATTTTTACATAATCTGGAAACAGCTTCCTGTGGCAGATGTTGAAATGCGAGACAGACTAAAGTGATTTTAAGCTTTGCTGTAGGTAATTCTTCCAAAAGAGCTGCCAATCACAGATGAGCAGCTTTGCTAGTTCTTTATCAAAGATAACGTCTTTCAAACCTGCCGGTGGAATGTCATAAAAGAAAACAAGCATGAAAGTCAGTGATGGTTGATAAATATCAACGTGCCAATACCACAACCATCCTGTGCACTGAGCATGTCAGGATGTTATCATTAGCTGCAGCGAAGCACAGCATATGGAGCCCTTTTTGATCATTGCATTTACCAAACTCAGCTTGTAAGTATGTGTTTCCATTTAGAATCAGACAGCAAATCCTGCTTGTATTAGCTGAGCCACAGAGACATACTGGTTCACCCCAAACTGTATTATTACATACGTAGTAAGAACTCAAACCAAGGAAGCTACTTAAAAAAAAAACTTAAATCATTAAAATGACTCATCTGCTGCTTATCTGATTTAACATCTTTTTCCTGTAGCACTTCTAACCATCGGATGTAGGTAAATGTCAACATAACTAATACCCCACAGCAAAAGAGAAAGCTGTATGAAAGTTATTCTTGCGCCACTATTTGCTGTGACATAATGACCCATTAGAAGATGACAGGAGGTGATGTACCATTTTTTCTCTCTCCAGGTCCGTCCTGTAGCGGTCTTGAAGTTCAGTTTGGGTCTGGAGACGTCTTTTTTCTTCTTCTGCTGCGTTGGCTGCGGCCTCCTCCAGAGCCTAGCCAACACAAAAACAACAGTCATAAAAAGGTACAAATTAGATTCTCTCAGTGAAGAAAAGTACTTTCTCTATTTTTAGAAAGACAGAAACATAGACCGCTAAACAACTAAACTGGTGGCCTTCACCCTGTCCGTATACATGTTTAATTTTAGTTTGAAAAGCTAGAAGCTAACTGTGGCTGATATAAACAGATGTGAACATGCTGCCTTTAAATAGATGCTTTACAGCTTTACATGGTTGAGATATGAGCAGTCTATGAAGACAAACTGAGCAGGAAGTAAAATTATATAATAAAGTAAAATGTATATCTTCTGTTTAAATAGCAAACAACAGAATTCAATGAGCAGCGGTAGATCAAGAACATGGTTTCTGCCATAAAACAATTAGTGCTGTTATTACTGCTTTTTAAATCATAAAATGTTTGCAGAAAAGTTGTTGGGTAATTCGTGCAAACTGTCAGATATTTTCATTCTCAGAATCCCCATGTGGCCACCGTATTCCTCTATTCGTCTGTCTAACCTTCAGCTTGTTGCTGTTACCTGCAAAAATACTGTATTAATAAATTGGACAGACAAGGATAAAATATCTATGACACGAGTTTAATGTGCTAAATATATTGCAAATGCAGTTTGAAAGATTAAGACTAATAATTATTTTAGTCAATTTAATTAATTAATTAAGTTAATAAAATTATTAATCAATAAAAAAAAGTATCTATTCTATTCTAATGCAGGACAAAGTATAGTTAGGCGTCACACATACATATACATATAGTTGTAGAACCCCTAATATAAAGGCTTTGGAAATGCTGCTCACCCCATTTTAGTTTGAAAACTCTGGGGTTGTGTTTTAGTCTGGATGGGCAGAAACAGACTTTTGGAAATTCAGACATTAATGTTTGTTTTCTGATTGGGCCTTACTGTCACAACACTTTTGGGAAAAAGAACATCAGCTTTGACAACCAGTCAGTAATTCCATATAGATAACGGCTACAGGCATTGTTGGCCTTGTAGTCTATGCTAGCAACTGCATTTAGGGAACTCCCTGGACTTACTTTTCTTTACTGCTGCTCTTCCTCAAATTATTATTATTTCTGTTATTATCATTTCTATTTTTGTAACTTGTTTTATACAGAGGTAACAACTATGTCTCCCTACTTTTCTTTTTCAATAAAGCATATATGACAGGAGAAATAAATCTTTAAGTAATTTAGGTTGAGTTAACTGCTTGTTGACTCATATCACCCAGCTGTGAATTGTCTGCAGGCTGCAACATTCAACTTCCCATAGCGGCTTAGTGTGAGAGACGGAGTGTCTATTGTATGCATGTGTGTGGGCATATATGTGTGTTCATTGTGCATTCAGGCAACCAACTATGTGAGATGGACACTTGCACCTCAATGGGAGATTGTTGTGCATTCAGAAGTTGTCGTGCCAGACAAAGGCAAACCGTTGTCCTCTTCTGCACTGTATGTTACACAACTGCAATGTGAACCAGTTTGACTGACTGCTGCTGTATGCCACTATTTGTCACAATGCTGCGAGTGGCTGCAACGAGTCCCGCATTGCACTGTGCTGAAAACCAAGACAACCGAATTGGTGTGTTTTTAGTTCAGCTGAAGGACATTATCCTTTGAAATGTGTCTGATACTGTCAACGGCAAAAATTATTCAGTTAAAAACCTGACCTTTTGTGGTTTTTAGTAGTTACTTTAACCCTCTGAACCCCATGCAGTTACTGGGTGTTACTTACTTCTGCCACATTTTTACTCACTGTGGGCTCATTCTACATGAAGTCCTGCACCTCTGTGGAAACAGCACAGCTGTGGCCACAGTTACAATGTCATTAGTGATAACAAAAGAAATATCAAAAGTTACATTTCTTTGATTTTTTTATTTTTTTTTTTTTACAAAAACTATATTAAAAACTGGAATCGTGTACATTTTTCAAAGTGGAAAATGTGTCACAAATACTGGAAAAAGAAATGGTGACTGCACATACTATAGAAATGTTTTTTGTTATTTGTTTCTATAGTTGTTTCTTTTCTGCTCTGTGGCTGCTCAGCTCAGTTCAACCACAAAGTCTTGAATTTTTGTCAAGTGACTGTTGTTTGCTGTTGAGTCAATAATAGCTTTACGGTTGCACTGGAACACCAAATCTGGTTAGAGCAAACTGGTTATTTCGGGCAACATTTTAAATGAGAAATGTAAACTAAAGTAAATTTACAATTTTAAGGGCTCTATGATGGACTGACTACGTATCCAAGATGCACCCTGTCGTGAGTTAGCTGGGATAGACTCCAGCTAACTGAAACACTAACACGTATTTACATATTAGTGTTTTGTTTTCTCCATTTCATACTGGATTGCATCAAAATGAATCGTGGGATCGAAGTAAGTGAAGAAGAAAGAGGAGCGTAAATTACAGTGAAACCCTGATAATGACTATTTTTATTGATGAAAACTGTTTTACTTAAATCTAAGAGATCTGAAAGATCAATAAATAAATAACTTCAACGGAACAGCTACAGATGTTTCAATCAACAGTATGACATCAACACTGCTTTTTATGAAGCTGACACTTCCTGTTAACCTCACAGCCATTTATAGCTCTAACAGGAAGAAGACATTTGTCATCAGTATTGGGGGAATCCACATAATCACTAAAGTGTTCACACAGACAGAAGTGAGAGTCAGGTTTAGTAAGATTAACTGGAAAAACATGTTTAATGAAGACTAATATCCTTCCTCTTCCCCCCTCCCTGATTCAATCCACATTCCTCTGTATGCGAGTGATAGACTGTTCAATAGTCGGAGGCCTGAGGGTGGAGCTGATCTATTGTTGCTATTCATGAGCTGCTGGCAAGTTTCAGAGGAGACCACCAGAGTTTTTAGGTGACCTACTTTAATTGTTGTGTAAAACAGTGCGTGTGAAACCAGCAGTGTGTCACAGAAAAAATACACTTTATTATTTCTACGAGCACCAAAGATAATGAACTCTGTGTTCTATTTTCAGGTGTGTTACGTTATCTGTGAGGAATGCTGTTGTATCAGCTTGAACCAGGTTTAGCTCACATTGGCCGTGGTGTTACCTGAGTGTGAAAACTTCTATATATAGTTCTTCATGCTTTCAAAATCAACAAGAAGCGAAAGATGTCAAACACAACATGATACCACAAGGCACTTCAGAAGTCTGCAAAACTTTACACAGTGGATATGTTATTACAAGAAGAGAGTGTCTTCAGTGTGCAGTGTTCTCCTTCAAAGTGTTCTCCTGCGTCCTCACCTATTCAGCACCTTGTCTTCTGCATCGGCACCCCTGTTGTGTTTTCTGACTGGCCTCATGTAAATGAATAGAGCAGGCTGCTAAAGTCAGCTGTAGTTCAGAGAGGGTTTGAATTTCTTGCTCTAAACCACTTTCTTCATGAACAACTGAGGCCAACACTATGAATGTCTCCCAGGACATACAATCTAAAATAAGTGCACCTATCCACATGTTGAAATGATAACGTGTCTCCCCTCACAGACACAGCTGTTTTCTCATGCCCCCCCCTTCAGGAGTGGCTATAGACAAGTGAGCACTTTGGATTGCTGACATGCTCAGATGATATATCTTACCAGCTTGTTTTGAACGAGCAAAACCAGTCCCGCAGAGATTTAAGAGGATTTATGGTCTGTCCAAACTGCATGTCAGACGGTCAGGGATGGTCAGAGGCCAACATCAGATAGGGGGTGTCTGTGTCCCATATTATCTGTAACTTTTTGAAACAGACAATTCACAGCCTCTTCACGCTGTGATCGACCAGCTGTGTGAAGGTCAGAGAGGCACAGCGTCGTTCTCAACCGTCTGTGGCACTTTGTCCAATGCTCTGCATCACTAATGTGTTTTTATGAGCATTTTGTATCGCATGAGAGAAATCCTCAATTTGGCAAAAATGTCTATATATTTGGTGGTTTTTGATTTTTATTATAAAGAAGTCAATGCACATACTGGGGGATAGAAACAGCTTTTCTTCATTAGTTCTGATATAGCAGAGATTGAACACACATGAATGATGAGCTGTTTCTACCTTTACTGACACTGAGGAGTTATTACAACTTTCCCAACTGAAAACAATTCCTGAAGAGTTTTTTTCATTTTTTTCTCTTAGTTGGAAAAAGTTTAGTTTGTTTCTTCTTTTTGTTTTTTTGTTTTTTTTGTAGCAGTTGACAAACAGTCACCACCTTCTCATTTTCCAGTTAGTACGTCCTTGATTCCTCTCATCACGTCTTAGTCCCTCCCACCAGAGATGTGAACAGGGTAGGTGAGGTGAGGAAAGAAGAAAAGCAAAAGGCATTTAACACAGTGAGACACCCTGTCACGCTGTGACATAAGTTAAATATGATGTGTGGCACAGCTCTATCACCTGTTTGTTGTTTTGTTGCAGCCAATTTTATCTTTGTCAGGTGAGTAGAACAGTATAAATAATGAATTACAGTAGGCTGTATTTTTACTTTTAATTCAATTTACAATGTGACACAATGTGATGAGAAGGCACGGATGTCGGACTTTTAGATTTTTTATTTAATACACACATGCTGTGGAGTATGAAAGAGGCACAACACACAAAATTGGACCATAAAAATAAAGAGTGACTATAATCTGATTGAGTGATGTATACAGTGGAACTTCACAAAGTTCTCGGTCTAACCCGGATACAAGTACACATTGCTTCAAACATTTGAGTTTCTGTGGTTTATTGGTCCTCCTCCCAACATGGTTTGTAAATTCCAGTTGTGTGTCACATCTCTTTTATGTCACGTGTGCTGAAAAGACTTCATTGAGGCCACATAAGGAATACACCTTTGAATCCTCGCTCATAGCTCCTCTAGCAGCCTCCTAGATCCTACAGACGCATTTTAGGAATTAAGACATCCTCAATGATGTCACAGCAAGATTGACTACCCAGTTAAAATCATTAAAACTCTTCATAAATTGTTTTCAATTGGGCAAGTTGTATTTATTCTCTCATGTCAACTGGTATCATCTATGTTTTATGTCATCTGAATATGAAAACAACGAAAGAAAGGGAAACAGCTGATCAGCCTTTTGATGTTTGCTACGTCAGAACCTATTCAGAAAAGATTTTTTAACTCGTCATCCAAGAAGTCAAAAGCTACCTCACGTAAACATAAAAATGTTAAAGCAAAATTGGGGGCGTGTTTTCAAACATTTTTGTTTTCAAAAACATTTTTTAATGCAATGAATAACCTTGTGTAAACATGGCTAATGTGTGATAGTCACACCAAAATGAAGCAAAGAAATGTAAAGATCAATATTCTTGAGCGTACTTAGAGCTAACCAATGTCAGCAGATAGAGTTGAGATGGACTCAGTTTTAAGATGTGACTGATGATGATGTAGTACGATTCAACTTCAAAAGAAGTCTAAAAACTCTTCTAAGCAGAAAAATTAAGATTCTATGAGTTGACTCATATGCTGTATATCTAAACAGCTGTGTCACCTGTAAAGATGAAGCTGTGACATTGAAATCTGACACAGCATTAAACACAAATTCCTTTCCAATCTGCAAAGACGCACTGTCTGTGCTGCTTTAAAAACACTTAGGAGCACATGCTCTTACTACAGTGCACTTCATGTTCAATCCCAGAACAGGAATGCCTCCTGTCCTTCCTGGTTTTTTTTTATTTTTTATTTTAAAAGTCTGGGACTTTGTTTTAGTCTGACTTTGTTGTCACTGCCTTGTTGGCCTTACAGGTTCAGGAATTCCTTCTGGGGAAATCCCTCAGGTTTCAGTCACTCCCTCACAAATGCAGTGAATTACTTCCTGGATAGTTATCATTGTTTTTATGTGGTTGTTCTTCAAAACAGAAAAGCGTGACCTGATGTTTCTCCAGTGTAGTAGTTACATGCTCAGCTTTATCTACTGATGTTGATCCTAGAATGAGCCAATCCCTACTACTACTACTACTACTACTACTACTACTACTACTACTACTACTACTACTATCATTTACTGCAAAAAGCTGTTTTAATCCAAATTAATATGTCAGTGCAACTGTCTGTTTTGTGTAGTTTGTCTAGATGTGGGGTGTTTTATGAGCGTCTCATCTTTGTGAGGGTTTTGTATGTTTTGGCAGCAATGTGTTTAAATCAAAGTAGCATCAAAGCGGCAGACTGGTAAAGCAGTCTGCAGGGTTGACGGGGTGAAAGTGGCAGACCGGTATAGTGGGCTATAGTGTTGAAAGGGTTAAGTCAGTGGAGGCAGATGTAATCTTAACCGAAACCACACTAGACTAAGGACCATCTATCTAATATGCACACTTTGTTTGCATTTACATGTTTTGTTTCTATTTAGCATCCCTTTGTCTCTACATGACCTACTTTCAGGGTCTTTCTCACAAAGATATGCAGCCCTGCCTCATATGACCACAAACTTTAACTTTCTTAATATAGTATATTTATGCATGTATATACAGACAGGTGACGAATTATAGGAAAAACCAACATAGTGTCTTAAAAGTGCTGCCAGAACAGCTCTAATGCTAATTAGCACTGACTCTTCAAAACTGTCAAAGTGTGTGTGTTGGTGACCCTGACTAACCCTGACTGTGTGTGTATATATTTACAGACTAATACAAGAAAAAACCTGGATAAATGAATAGAAAAATACAATGAATCCACATGCTTAGTCACCTGTGGAGGAGTTGCTCTTCTCTTTTTCCTTATGTAATGTACTAATGCATGAGCACCACAGTCACTGAATGTGTCTCTGACCCTCTTCACTGATGTTTTTCAAACATATCTAAATGCAGACATCACTTTCAACCCTGTGCCTATTGCAAAGCTGGCCATTTGGGGAGTCTTTGTGACTGAAGCTCCTGCCATCTGTGCCTCAACAATAAACCATCCTTCACTTACATCTTTTCTTCTTGCGATCTTTATACAAAATCAGAATCAACTAGACATGGTCAACATTTTCACACATGCCACAGAGCATGATTCAGTGTTAACAGCTTATTTGCACCAGGCAGTGTGTAGTTGGGTGCACCAGATGTAGGATGTGGGTATAAGCCACTGGTCATTGTAGGTGGCTTTGCTCTTTCTTCCGCTATCTGTGTGTAACTGTTTTCTTCAATATGGGAAACAACAACAACAGCCTCCAAGCAGCAACCAACCACACTGAAATTTTAAACTTTGCTGAGGGTTTGGGTTGTGCAGTGAGGCAGCCTTGCTAGTTTTTACGAAGCGGATTATCCATTTTAATCACAATGCTCGTCTTCCTGCTTGCAAATGTTTCACCTAAACAATTTTACTCATCACTATTTTGGGGGAACGCCTTTCACTTAGCCCCACCCACATGGATTTTAATTGGTTTAAAGTAACACAAACAGGGCTTTTTCTTCTCTTTATCTACTTACTTTTTCAGGTTTTTGCCCTAATTTGTTAGTTGTCTGTGAAAATATACACTGCTCAAAAAAATTCAACTAATCTTGTGGGATTTTGATCTGTCCAGGTAGGACGCATAAGTGATTGTGAATCTCCCCCTCAATGGGTTTAATAATTGCCATTTCCACTTAAGTCATTTAGTTCTCAACAAATTGCACAGTGTATACCAATGATTTAAGTATTTCCTTAAACTTTTTGAGCAGCGCATAGCAGTGTTAGCGCTCTCTGCCACCATCATCAGGACACTAAATTCGGGAATATTTTTTAACTCTCCCTGTCGTAGAGGCCCACAGACTTGGCAAGTGGTAGCCCAACTCCTTCATAAGACACATTATGTTGGTTTTTTATCCATTGATGTCTACATTTTGCGTGAGGTGAAACTAACTAATGAAGAACCACACATTTCCTGACAAAATCAAAGAAGAACATTACTTTGAACATTTTATCCTCACCTTCCTCATGTTCTCTAGTTCGAGCTGTTTGACCTCGTTGGCCATCTGCAGCTCCCTCATCCTCAGCTCCAGCTCCTCCTGTTCAGCCTGCTGCTTCAGTCGCAGATCCCGACGCTTCTGTCGGGCCTCACGGTGCGGTGCTGGTCGACCCTGACGTAGTAAATTCACACAGGTCTGGATGGCTGAGAGGCAACATGGAAGAGACATAGAAATCATTGTGTGATTTGATTCAAAGGTGAGGTTTTTGGTCACTTTTTGTAAATTTATGTACACAAAGGATTTGTTTTCTCAGTTTTTGTTTTGGGAATTTTGGTATTTTCAAATTTGTGTAAAACAACAAAGTATAACAAAAGTGTATTTGCAGCTGTAGAAGTGAAGGAGTCTTTCAATAACCTAAGTCACCACATTGTGGAACACAGCAGAAGAATTCAATAATTGTCATCTCATGAGTAATTTGAGGAAAAATGCTTTTGATTTTTAGTTTTGAGTGAAGTCTTCTCACACTCACCCTGGATCCATTCCTGTTTCTTCTTTTTGTCTGACGCACTGATTTCAAAGCTTTTTTGTGATGACCTGATGAGGAATAGACACTTTTTTCCGTCTTTATCTTGTAAAGCCTGTATTGAAAAACAATATATACAGATTTTACCAGCTGAAAAGTGCAAAGATGTGTGCAAATAAGTGAAATACACAGGAATATTGGAGGTGTACAAGTCAAGGTCCACTTAAAGCTCTTCCAGATCTTCCAACTGTGCTGCATGTGGCAATAATTTAATCAGTGGCACACTGCTACACTGATCCAAGTGCCAACAGGAAAATTCCACATTCACAAAACAAACTTCTCAATTTCCGCTAATCGGAAAGTTTTTAAAACAATAGTCAGTTGTCTGTTCGTGCCCATTAATTACTATGAAAGGCAGGGAGCTGAGAGACAACTGAAGATGTATTCAGGCAACAACGTTTATTAAAAACCACATGTTCTTGCCTCCACACTGCAGTTTCCATCCAACATGATGTCTCCTTTCTTTTCAGCCAGGTCCTCACCAACGTAGTAGGAGATGAAGCTGGGCTTCAGCATGAACCAGCGCTCCGTCCAGTTCTTCCTCTTGTGACCTTTCTTCATCATGTAGCCCTGCAGAGAGAAAGGAGGATATGAATGAAGCCAATATCTATTCTGACATGAGTGAATTTCACAATGAAACAATCATTTTGACTTTATGAGCCTCTTGTTTGTTTTTTATTTGGTTGCTATTTCCTTCTGGTTATTTTGGCACTGCAGTTTCTTTGTTATTTTTTAGAATTAATTCTTTACACCCACATTTACTTTTGCAAACCAAGTAAACCCTCAGCTGATGCACACTCTTGCCTAATTACTGACAGAAACACTTGTGTTACCTCACAGAGCTCTGACATGAGATCACGTCTACATAGAGACTTAAAATGTGGAACAAGTTCTGACAGTTTGAGCAATATCTAAAAACAGGTCAGACGTGCCTGTTAATCTGTTCATCTCTCAATACTTCTAACAGATATTCAGTACCTTGGTTCCTGAAGACAAATCTTTCAAAATGTGTCATAAACATAGAGTTTCTTTCTTTCCCACACAGCTGTAGTTTGTAGCAGCACTACTCAAACAGGAGTAAACGGTGCAGTCTTTGCGAGGGTAGAAAAAAGAGGTCTGCTTTTGATACTGAATCAGTGCCTGCATGGTCTGACTCACCTGATGTTGGCAGGAGACATAAGCCACTCTTTTTAGACGGTTTTGTCCTTCCCTTCTGCTTTCTATGTTTTACTGTTTTTCCAAATCCAGTTCACTACAGGAAACAACAACAACATCTAGCAACCTAAGTTTTGCCGAGGATTTTGGTGATGCAGTAAGGATGCACTGCTACTTTTTCCGTGGGTTAATCAGTGTTCATATCTGTTACGGCCGCCGCCGTATTCTGAGGAACTCCACCTCTCTCTCCTCAGTAGGTGTGAATGTGTGTGTGTGTGTGTGTGTGTGTGTGTGTGTGCGCGCGTCTGCACTCAGCCCTCAGGTTACTTTGCAGCAGGAACTGATTGAGCTGATGTGATTCCATCCACCTGCGCTAGAGAAGGCTGATCTACCAATCAGGAGCCACCAGGAGGATATAAGATGCCAGCAGACCAGCATTCGACAGTGAGCTGTTGCCAGCCCCACCCACGTGCCTGTTTGTGTCTTATGATTGTTGTACTTTTTTGAACTTGTTGAGGCACTAGATTGTGTTTGAGAATACTGTATCCACCTTAGATTGGCTGTTAGCTTCACTAGCATTTGAGTGCTGTTCTGATTGTATTTTTGTTATTAGATTGGGTTCGTTGGATCATTTTTACTTTATTTTTCCCCATAACAGCAACCTTAAACTCTAGGCTAGAGTCTCCTTTTGTGCTCGTTTCATAGCACTCATTTAGACTTTGTTTGCCTCACTGTTGTGTTTATTGTTAAATCTTAACTTTCGTTAATAAATAACTTTAAAACACCTCACAACATCTGGGTTTTATGTTACTTCCCTTTTCTCTAGCAAGCTGGTCGTAACAATATTCCTACGTGCAAATGTTTCACGGAAACAATTTCTCCTGTCATTATTTAGAGGAAACATCAGGTCGCATCCTTCACTTGGCTCTGCCAAAGATGACTGTGACTGATTTATACAAATACAAACAAACCAGGGCTTTTTTCCTCTGTCTATAACAAAGTGATAGTGTGGTGCAGCCAAACTATTTTTTTTCTACAAAACCAGCTGGCTAAGAGAGAATAGTGTCTGCCAAAACTAAAGGCAACTTAAGATAAGGGCCTTAGTGTTGGCAGACTTGTTGCCCACCTGTTTGAGCACATCTAAGATGAGCTCCTGGTAGACCTCGTTGATGCCCATGGACAGCGTCTGGCGGTCCATGCCCTTACTGAAGTGACCTGACCCCACCAGGCTGATGAGCTCCCAGGCATTCAGACACTGCTGCTTTGAGCTTAGCTTCAGTTTGTAGTCTTCGAAACGTTCCTCCACCCAGCTGCCCCCCATCGCCTCTGTCAGCTTACGCAAGAAGTACTCGATCTGTGAATGGGGACACTTTGGTGTCAGTCACAAGAACACAAGCAAATGGTGCAACAGAGGCAAAAAAAGAACACAAATACATGCAAAACTATTTTCATTAAACATGCAGCTGTTCAGTTATAGTCAAAGATGGCTGTCACTGTTCTGTATTTTTCCTTCTATTCAGCTCTGCATGAGCTGATTGCAGCAAATAAATTTACATTTCTTTTGCAAACAATCTTCCTGTGATTCAGCTCTCATGTTTGTTATACTCAACAATAAATCTTCCAGCATTTGTAAAAGAACAGGAAGCTGGAAACTTCCTTTTCTGCTCTTGAGCAACAGACGTTTTCAACTGGCCACTTGCTGAAACAGTGAAGCACCACATATACAGTGTACTATGAATGCACTATGCTGCATGTCTTACATGTTGTAATGATCATTTAAATGATCCTATCATTTAAATGATCAAAAGCCTCTCTAAACCACAAATGACAGGAGTAAGAAGTTAAAATTGACTGGCTAATTTGTCTCCATTTACATTTATGGCTTCCTCTATTTTTGCACTTAACCAGTCACTTAAAAAAAACAAGGGGAGGCTTATTTAGCCTATACATTTACTGTTGCTGGTGAAAATAAATTGTAAATTAAACTGGATTTTTGCAGCCAATAGATGGGAGTTTAAGAAGTTACAGTAATACCTATTGATAGTGGATCAGTTAGGATTTTATGAACCTAAAATGGTCTCTTAGCTTTTCTGCTCTGAAAAAGATCACAGTTGTAGAGTTTTATTCAATTGTGTGAACAAATTGTGGACCTCATCAACGGTGGTCTAAAGTACAGCGGGGTTGGATGAGTAGTTACTGATATGTGTCTGAAGGTTCAAGTATTAAAAAGGATTAACAGTTTAAAGTTGACATGGTTTGCTTGGTCGGAAAAACGTATTTTTTACTGTTTGATGAGACAATTGCTCATCTAAACCAGTAAACTGATAAACCCTGACGTATTGAGTTGTTTGGCATCAAAGAGTTAAGGGCTTCTCTGCTGCAAACTGCATTAACTGTTTTGGTATTAATACTGACAACTCAGATACAGTTGACATCAGCATACTGAAAGCCATAAACCGAGCAACTTAAGTCTTAGTGAAGCTTTGGATAAATTCGCACAACAAAAAGACATAATGTCATCACATATTTTCATCTGCACCTTAAAGTCCAAACTCAATGTTGTTCACAGTGTAACTGAAAAAAACAGGCACATTGCTTCATGCCAACAGACCCACAATGCAATGTGCTACATGTTAAGGATGCAGAAAT
>NW_007577752.1:1225796-1231769 GCF_000690725.1 Stegastes partitus | reverse complement strand
ATTTTAAGCTACATTTGGTTTGTCACATTACAGATAGGTAGTTTAAGGACTGTTAGAAAGTGAAAAATCTCACATTTTCCCCTACAAATAGTGTGATTAAAAAAAAAAAAGACAGCATGCCTGTCAAACCCACTGGCACGTGTTGGGGTTCACTGGGTTAATCAGTTCTTATTAGTAGAGATGGCTGTTCAGTTCTGGACATTGACTAGATTTATTAGATCAGAGCCTAAAAACAGAAAGAAAAAAAAAAACATCTCTTGGATTTTTAGGAGTGAAACTGTGGTGAGGACTTACCTCCTCAGTGACGATGATCAGCGGGTATCTGTCCTCAGACAGGAAGTTAAAGATGCACCAGATCTTAAAGGCGTCGTCATCGGAGATGAGCAGCTGGCTTCGTTCCAGGTTCTTCCTGGAGCTGAGTGTCCAGCACATTTTGTTGAAGTCCTGACGGTCAAAGTTATCTGTCACCTGTGGCAGAGCAGAGAACAGCAGCTGCAGTGAGTCATGGGTTCCCATCTGACACCAAGGAAGAACGGCTTGTTTTTCCAGGAAGAAGAACAGTTTGTAGGGAGACAAGCAACAACACAGATAAAACTGCCTGAGTTGGCAAAGGCATATCCTGTCGACACAAAAAATATATATTACTCATGGGGTGCATTCCAATACCCATGCTGTCATGTTATATAGTATGTCAGAAAAGGTTTTAGTATGTCTCAATACATAGTGCGTCAAATGCAGATTGCAAAAAACACCAGGATGTTCAACTACACCCAGTCGTATTTTGCAGTATGCAAGCCAACATGCTTTACTGGCCATTCTGAGCCACAATCCTCTGAACAGTAAAATCCCAACATCACCATGACTCGTGCCAGCAGCCGAGTACGTACAGAAAATAAGGAGACAAAGTTTGTGATTTGCAACACAACCATTATTTTAGTCTAACCAATTCTCTTGGTCATTGTTTACAACCTTTTTGACCTGTGATTCTTTAACATGAACGACAAAAGTTTCATAAGCTGCCACTTAAAACCAAAGAGTAATTTCCCCATTTGATTTTTACACTTTCGTGTTTTTAAAAGGTTGAAGAGTTCAAACTATTTATTACATTCTTGTAATTACACAAAGGTCAGAAAACAAAGTTTCCTGTCTTGATGATCACTTCACAGCCTGCCTCGTTTAACAATACACAGTATAACTTCCATTAATATATATTCAAAGTGCATTTCCCCTGGGAACTTCCTAGAGATGTTAGATATCTTGTCAGGGTTGTCAAAAGAAACGTTAGAGGAAACAGAAACTGGCCTGTTAAAAAAACGTCTCTAGGGTTCAAATTCCAGAGCAAAATGGGAGGAAAGCTCTTGAAAAGGTACAATCAGTGCTGCGGAGGGAAATGTTTTCCTGGAGTCGGTGAACAGTAGCGTCTCCATGGAGACTGCTGGCAGGCTGACTGTGCAGTCGTGTGGATTAGAAGCACATCTTGTCCTGCTGGCAGTCGTCCCCTCAAACAAGTCACCAGCAACCCCCCCAAAACAAAACAACTCCCAGCCCTCGCTGTAATTACAAACCGATCAGAACATGAAGTGAACCGTGTAACTGAACCCATCAGGAATCATATTTACTGTCTAAGTTTGTCTGTTTGAAACCACTATTTGCATAGATCATGTGAGAGATGTAGTGTGGTCTTTAAAACAGCAGTTTGAGCAGGCGCTGATGCCGAACCTGAATTCACAACATGAGACGTTGTCATTTAACACATGCATGGGCAGAAAAATAATAACAGTCAAAACAGTCTCATAAGTCAAGTGTCTAAGTAGGGATAACTAGAGTGGGTATTTAAGCATAACACTAGCATAGATATCGAATTCAGCTAAACATGTCTAATGATTGTAATTAAAGCATGTTTTTATGATGACACATCACTGGATAGATGTTGCTGCACAGTCTGGGCTAAAATATGTCATATAAAGGCATGAATCGCAAAAAAGCATCTTTAAAATTTGATTTTAGGTTTGTTGTGATATGAAACTAATTGTGTGATATGGCTAAACTGTTGGATGAACCTTGAGTTGGTTAGTTTTATTAGACTTCTCCTGAGAAGTCAAGAATAAGTCTGACTTAAGCAGCAGGTGATATTATAACAGCTACTAAATTTACATGTAAACAGATGAATCTGGATTACAACTAAGCAAATCCCTGCTTAAGAGGATTGAAAGCTGTGGGAAAAGCTTGAAAGTGGATCTTGAGTTGAGATTGTTTTGTCAAATGGAATTTCAGAAGAGTATAGGTTGAAAGGTTTTCTTGCTTCGAACACTCTGATTGTCTGTTTGTTAGAAAGTTTACCAAGCCTTCCATTAAAGCCACTGTCCTAAGGTCTAAAGTTCTGCACTGTGACCTGTCAATATAAATACATTGTCAAGCTTTTTTTCACAGGAAATTAACAGAGGACGGAGAATGTGAATTATTTTCACATCAAAATAAACTTGTACTCCAGTGCTGCTTCAGCTGTGCTCTGAGAGAGTGAAAGAGCAACATTCAGCCCAAGTGAATGACTGTGCTGAAGTAGTCTGAACTTTTCTAAGGCCACACAGGATCTGATGTAACTGGCTATTGTGCTAATTTAGGTTGAGTGCTTGTGTGGAAACCTGTGCTGGATGTTAAAATGACACTCCACCCAACATCTGAGAGACACTCATCCTGCCAGCTTGGAGAGTGGCAGTCAAAATGTCATTTTTATTTACTTTTTAATCAAAATTATTCGTTGTGGTCAGTTTGAATGTGCGTCTGTTACAGTGGTTTCTAGTACAACAAACACTTCTCCTGCTATATAATGCACTTCGCTGCTGTCGTTCCATATGATCAGCATGTTCCAAATTATAATGATCACACTGAGTCAAACTGGCATCACAAATCATTGTAAGCGAGCATGTGATTGGTTTTCTGGAGGGTGAATGCGACCAGATGTGGTAGCCCAAAGTAGAATACAGGTGTATAACCCTACCGCTTTTTGTGAAAATCTTTTTATAGCCAACTCTAAAGTCTCCTGTTGCTCTTTGGTGCTCAAGAGAAAATTCTGGTGGAGTATCGTTTCAAAAAAAATATTTTGGCAGCTGTGAAAAGGCTCCTCACAGCACAGTTATTTTGTTATCACATCAAACCTTTTGACGCTACAGCTGACTCAAATAAAACAGCATCTCCTCCTGTTGTTACTCAGTAGTGTGAAACTCGTGAGGATGAGGAGGGTTGTGTTTAGGTGGCTCGATTTGTCTGTATCACCCTTGTGGTTTTGAATGAGTCAGCACAGTCTGACAGACGAGGGAACAGAGGTGAAGTTGTGAAAGAAGGATTTGTGATGAAAGAGCAATTCTTTATCCAACATCTTTGTGTCACACTCATCTTATTTTTCTTTGTCCTCGTGGCTCGCTGGTTCTCCCTGTCTTTTTCGACTCCTCCTCTCCTCCCAGCTCACTCTCAGTATCTACACTTCAACAGTGAGATCCTTGTCAGTGTCCCCCCTTCTTTTTTTTTTTCCTCCACTGCCACATGTTCATTAGGATGCAGGATCCAAACCTCAGCCTTATCTCCTGCAGCAGCTTTTACAGCTCACACAGACACACCATACAAGTGCAACAAGTGGAGTCAGACTGGAATAAACATTAAGACAGTAGAAAAGCTTGTTACCAGTTTAACTGGATTGTCAGCTCTTTAATCAAATGGTTTGCTAGAAATATTTACCACCAGTCACAGAGACAGCTGGGTGTTCAGCAGATTAAGACGTGATGTGAAATGGAAAACATACAAAAAGGGGAAATGAACAGAGTTTTTAAATGGTTCAGAGCACAAAACTACCATTTGTCATCTGCAGGTGTTTTTGGGTGGAGTGCTGAAAATCTGCACTCTACTAAAAGAGATGTCTGGCTTCAACGATGTTATTTCTAAAATCCACAGCCTAAATGAATTCTGTGTTGGAAGGCTAGTGAGGACCTCATCAGCAAGGTGTGATACAACTAATATGAATGTTTCTTCCAGTTAGGACTCTTCAGGTTTCTGTCAGGACAATCTGCAGTTTGTGTAAATGTACATGTTAGAAGTTCACCAAAGTTGGCCTCAATGGGAAAGCACCCTGCCTCTGAAAGCAAAACCACAGACTGCAGTAATTCCAGTGAAATAACATGTTTTTGGTCCAAGGTTTTGTTGGTGTAAATATATGTGTGAGCCTGACAATGAAAAAGAGTCAACATGATAAGGAATGCCAAAATCATCCAAGCACACAAACAATGAATGAAAACAATGGATGAGCTCAATTTGATGATTAAAGAATAGGTCTACACTTGTTTATGTCTATCTTAACACAGTAAATGCACGGCCATATGTGCACTGGTTTTGGTTTGTCCCCCCTATCTGGGCTGGCTGTAAAGCTCACGTCCTAATACAATTCCAATGAAAGAAGAAGAGCCTGACCAGTGTATTGTTTGATATAAGCTCATTACAGATACAGCATCCACCTATATGGCAGCCAAATCATGGGGGGGAAAAAACCCTGAAGTACAGAGATGCCAAACATAAGTTTAAATAGTAAAGTTGTTCATCAGAGGTAGGGACAGATTTAAAATGTCCTGCCCGGTAGAGGCCTTGCACAGAGTGGTTAAAAAACAAATTTAGGTGCACCTTTGCAAAAATGTTTTAGTGTTTTTGGGGTTGCACACAGAAAATTCAGCCAAATTCATCAAATCTTTTCAAATGCAATTATCAGCATCAGTTAGAATCTACAATCCTTTTTCTGTGCACAAATAAATGTTACAGTTCTGCTGAAAACACTAGTTATGAGACTTCAGATCAAGTCGAACTCTGGCCTGGTTACAGAGTTTTTAGAACAAAATTCCCTCATGTTTTAGTAGTTGTGTATCCATATGACTGTCTTGCACATTTAAAACAATCTTTTGAAATGTTGCAAAAAAAAATACAAAAGACAATGCAACTCAGTCTTGCTTCCATTACCTGCCATGGAGCTAATACACTGGACTGTGTTGTGTCATCAGAAGGTGACGAATAAAAAGTGTAGAACAAGTCAGAGACAACACCAGTTGATTGCAAACTGCTAAAAAAAAATGCAAAGAAAGAAACAAAACTTTGACCATCTACCAGTTCAAATGATTCTGTCATGTCACCAGTCCTGTCATGTTTCATGTTGTCCCAAGCAAAAGATGCAGCTGATCAATCATGTGATGTGAATGTATGCTATGTAATAATTTGTTTTTAAAAACTTCTCTTTAAAAAAAAAAATAATAATCTAAACACACCTTAAGCTAGCATAAGAGTATTTTGCAAAGGTTGGGAATTTTTTTCAAATTCTGCATTTTCCATTAACTTTCTCCAACATGATTCTGCTGGTATCTGGCTGGTGTCAGTCTACAGAAGGCCAGCATGGTAAACACTGTCCTAACATATCTGCCTACTTTTACTCAGACTACTGAAACGTTTTTTTTAGCTTCAACACATTGTTGCACCAAGTGAGGACTCTGGATTTTGTCTCTTGTGACGGAATAAACAGGAGTGATTACAGCTACCAATAACTTCAATGTACCGACTGTATGGCTATGTGAGTACTGGTCTAGGAGTGACCTGGAAAAATATACACTCATTGCAGTGGTCTCACTTTAAGACACACAGACACACAGTCAGGGTATTTCAGCATCACAGAGGATCACTTGTTTCTGTTGAGTGCAACGCTCCATCAAACCACAAAGTGCTGAGTCCTGAGCCTCACTGCCACCTCCGTCTCTGCTGCCAAATCAGCAATGCTAACTGCTTCGGCATCAGGCTACTGAGCTCCACAATCACACCAAATGACACGTCTGACGCCGTTTCTGTGATCTGATAAGATGAAATGTCAGTGGGCTGCACTTTATTTTCTGCTGCATTGACACAGACAAGTGGAGTGAGTCAGTGAGGATGATGCACACTCTCCGTCTATTT